>NC_054840.1:19529126-19832126 GCF_018345385.1 Vulpes lagopus
TTACTTGGTCATTGACTAACCATATGACTCTGTTTTTTTTGCTTAATCTTTGAGAAGCTAATTTTCCTCACCTCTAAAATGAGGATAATTAAACGCACCGCACAGGTTCATTACAAGGATTAAATTAAGTCATGCATATTAAATTAAGTAATGCATATTAAAGCATCCTACTGGTATATAGTAAGTACTCAGTACTTCACAGCTTTAAAAACAAACTTGGGTTGCTTAAAAGTTGGATAAAAACCCTACCCCATGTCAATATCTGTCAACTTCTCTATCTATAAATCAAGGTGACCAAGCATTCCTGTTCCCAACTTTCCAAAAGGGATACATTTAAGTATCTGTATCATAAATGATTGCCAAGAGGAATTTAAGATTAGGTTATCATTCATGTCAAGTACCAAATTTAGCCTTTTTTTTCTACTGAATTAGTTCCCAGCTCAGCATTATTCCAAAAGTATGCAGAGGAAGAGGAGAGGTGATCACAAAATTTTTCAATTTGAATTTTATTTGCACTATTATGTTAGAGCCCCTAAAAATTATGCTGAATCTGGTGTCAGACTAGCATAGAAAGTCCTGAACCAAGAAGCAGAAATCTGGGATTTGGAATCACTTATTCCACTAACTCACAGAGCATTTCTAAGATCTATAAAATCTCTAAGATTTATAAAATCCATATATGCTGTACCATGCTGTATGCTGTACCATGTTAGATACGCTTAGCACTAGAGTGCAGATAAGGAGACTCAGACCCTTATCAAAGTCATATTAGATGCCTCTGACACTCTTTTCACTCTCCAAAATGCCTGCCTTCATTCACATATTGGTTCATTCAGTCGGCCAATAGTTACTGAATCCCTACTGTGGATGTAGAATTGCTGTGGCTCTAGGGATAGTGCAGTGAACAAAAATGAGAAACCTCTTTTCTTATAAAATTGACACACTTCTTTGTAATGAACTATCAAGAGCCAAAACAGAATTGTCACATTTTTGTTGTGCGCACTTAATATAAAATCATGCTTACCTACCACCTTTACAGTCAGAGTCCTAGTCAGATGGAAGATACGCCCATTTTCTGGATATGTAACAACGCACGTGTAATCTCCATTGTTTGAAACCAAGGCTATAAGAAAACTCAAGTTCATGCCTTCAGGTATCACATTATTAAAATTTTTTATTTTCTTACAGCCCTAGAAGAAGTAAAAGAAAAGATGTTCAGTATTTAGCTCCATGTATAGAAAATATACAAATGTGTGTGTGTGTACACACACACGCATCTAATTTTGCACAGAACATACAAATATCTATGCTGGTTGTACCTTTTACAAACTAGTTGGTCAAGTATTTGACAATGTTTCTGCAATGAATGAACATAAAGTCTCTTTATACTATCTGCAAAAGGAAAACAGGATTTCTGAACTGAGATATGAATTTAAAAGCACAAACTTCCTGTCTCAAGATTCGGTATTTGAATTCTGGAAATACTGTATTCATAATGAAACAAGGTTAAAGTTTTGAAAAACAATTAAGGCAACTTAAGGAAGTTCATGTGCGGCTATTTAAGAAACACTTATTTTTCATTTTTCCACATTCGTCACTAATTATGTTAATTTGTGATGCCAACCACTCTGACAATTGCCTCACCTTAGGTGCCTGGTTTCAGTATTGATTGCTCTGTTGAATCACTCTATCTACCACTGCTGAACTTTTTTGGGTTTTCCTTCTACTTATCCTCCTCTTTTTTATTATCAAATATTATACACTTCAGAATCTAAAACTAAAAGATATTTTATGAGTCTTACACCAAGAGTTAAATATATTTTTAATCCAAGTTATATTTTTATATACTTCTACTGATTTATAAAATTTTGAGATTGTCTTATTCAACATAACCAGAATCCTATTCTGACTCTCTGAGCCCCACTAATATCAACTGCGACAAAATTATATGTGGAACGTTTACTTTTAGAAAAACTTTGTTTTTCTTTAAGAAATCAATAATTAACCTGTGAGAAAACAGACTGGGTCATGTCTTAGGTTTTTTAGATCTTGAAAATTCAGGGAGGCTATTATTGGCTTGTACTTTGGATTTACTGTATTTATATATTTAACTTTGATTCCTGAATACAGAAGGTTTTCTTACTTCAATTCCTGGAGCATGTGTTTTGAAATATGACAGTTACACTGAACAGCATATTTTGCAATTCTTTGTCATAGGAACATGTCTGTTAAAAATATCACTACACATTTGATTCACACAGATGATTTTCAAGAGGAAGTTGTTATATGCTCAGTTATTTTCTGAATGCAATTTATCCTGTTTTGATAAGCAGTGTTTCTAGACACTTGTCACATCAGCAAAATATTTCAATGCTCTTAGATTATCACATAGTGTAAGGCCACAGAGACCTGTACTCTTAGAATGAATTTATGTCAGATTTGGTTTAAATTGAATTTAGACTATCTATGAAACTCTATTTGATTTATGTGGCACCTTTCATTTAAAAAGTTCAAAGCTATTTTCTTCTCTCATTTGTTAGCTTAGCTGTTCTTATATCCCCATGAAGTAGACAGATCAGACTAAATATGCTCTAGTTTTACAGGTGGAAAAAAATAATGAGAAAGGCAGATAAAGAGGTATTTTAGATAACACAGAACAAAGCTAAAACTCAGTTTTCCAGACAAATGAACAAAGGTTTTTCACTAGCTTCTTAACTAAGAATAAATGCTTCTCTTTGGCAGTAGTTGGGCTGAAAAAAATACTGACACAGGTATTTACATGTACTCCATTATCCCATCTGGCCCATATTCCAACTTCACGAGTGTGGAACACCCTCATGCCCATTTTATAGATGAGGCTATAAAGACCTAGAATGGTTATGTGATTGCCAATGTCATAGAGCTAAGTAGTATCAGAGCTAAAATTTAAATTTGGATCTAGCAGTTTTGAGGCCTTTGCTTTTAATCCTACCTGACAGTGTCTCCCTACCCTATCCTGTGGTCCTGCATATATGCCACACCTGGGCCAGTCCCAGTGTTAATAGTGTGCTATGGCTCTCTTATTTATATGAGGTCAATTCCCCCAGTTAGTGATAAACTGGAAAAGCATACTGTTCAGGATAAGAACTTAATAATTAGTACTGAACTTGTCAACAGCACTTCTTAAGAATGTACCAAAAGAAACTTATTTGTTTTTTACTTATCAAGCATCATTTTTGTAAAAACTATTTAAAACACATTTGTTTTAGGATTCAAAATATATGCTACAAATATGAAGAAATGCTTTTTTTAAAATATTTTATTTGAAAGAGAGAGACAAAGAGTACAAGTAGAGGGAGGGTCAGAGGGAGAAGTGACTCCCCACTGAGCAGGGAGCCTGATACAGGGCTCCATCCCAGGATGCCAGGATCATGACCTGAGCCAAAGGCAGACACTCAACCAACTGAGCCACCCAGGTGCCCCACACAGTATGTTTTTATTTTTTTTCACAGTATGTTTTCAGACACAATAAAGTATTCCTAAAAGTAAATACTGCAGATTTCAAAATCATTTATTTGGAATCCAGAAAAAAAAAAAAGATACAAACAAAAATCTAGATACCCAAAGAGGAAAAACAAGTTCACAAATATGAGAAATGGTTAACATAAGTTGATGTCCACTGTGAAGCAAACACTTGTCTGGCTAGAAAACAAGTCATCCGTTTAGTTGACCAATCAGTTCCTCATTTTGAATTCAAAAGAGGGAAGTAAGACAGGAGAACAACTTTTCCAATGCATAGTGGTAGCCATGGCAGCCTACCACAAAATATAGGAGGTAAAGAACAGCACAAGAAATGACTTTGAGATCTTTGAGAGGAAATAAACCATGTGCTGAAGTGTGGGGGGAATGTCGTGACCAAAAAAGGACACATATTTCCATTCAGTAAACTACCACTTTTAAAGAACTGCACAAGGGCACAAAAATGGAAAAGGTACAGTTGCTGACCCAGAGGCATGTAGTCTAGGGGAGAATTGCAACAAATGCTGTAAAAAGCAAATTGGGGTGAGGGAGTAGGGGAAAATATTAAGCAGAAACCATTCCGTAAAACTTCCTGAAGAAGGAAGATGTGGGCTGGATTCTTAAAGGGCAGCTAGGGGATCCCTGGGTGGCGCAGCGGTTTGGCGCTTGTCTTTGGCCCAGGGCGCGATCCTGGAGACCCGGGATCGAATCCCACATCAGGCTCCCGGTGCATGGAGCCTGCTTCTCCCTCTGCCTATGTCTCTGCCTCTCTCTCTCTCTCTGTGACTATCATAAATAAATAAAAATTAAAAAAAAAAAATAAAGGGCAGCTAGACTATAACAAGCTATGTGGGAGGAGGGGAGATGTGGGAGAGTGACATTCCAGGGACTAATGTAAAAAAAAAAAAAAAAAAAAAACAACAACAACAACAAAAAAACCTCTTACCCTCTAATAGCATTTTTGCCCTCTGTGTTAGTCCTTAACCAACTTTATTATGGTGATCTCTTTTCATGCTTATTTCTTCCTTTAGAAAACTTACTCCTAGCAGCAAGTGGGGGGTGGCCAGGTACTTGCTGTCCATGTGGACAGTGCCCAATACTTGGCACATGGTAAACACTCAATACATTTGTGTTGTGTGGTCAGAAATATGAATGAGTGAAGACACAAGGCATGGAGTTGAAAGCTCAAATGGTACTCATGATAACAAGAGGATGACTATATGGAATGTAAGACGTGGGGTGGGGGTGGTAGGATGGGTAGGGAAATGGAGTGGGGATACAAAGAGTTTTAAGGTATAACATTAGAAGAGTTAGGAACATCTATTGCCATTTTTGCACCCAAGATTAGGCAGCTATGAAATGCATGATTCTTGTTCACAAAATCTTACAGGAATTCTATCCACCAGTCACTTTCAGTGAATAGACATGTGTCATCCAATGTTTACTCAACAAACACTTAACAAAAATCCCTCCCATGTGACAAGTACTGTGTTAGGAGCTGGGCATACAGCAGACAGTAAAAACAGAAATGTCCCGAATTCCTACGGAATTTCCCAGTCCAGTCCAATTCACTAAATTATTGAATCAATCCCTAAACACAAAGTATACTGGCTCTGTTTTGTGCTGCATGCTTGTTATTCAAGGGTTAGAAAGAGAGAGTCACTACCCAGTACAGAAAAGAGAAATGCAATTATTATAGTAACAAACATGAGGTCTAATTCAAGTGCTATCAAAATATAGAGTGGGTGACTCATTCAGCCTAAGTCAGCTTCAAGGTTTCACAGATATTTGAATGGGGCTTAAGTTTAAAGGATGTAACTTAACTCCTCAGAAGCCCTGAAACTATACGTAAAATGCTGTGTGTATATACATACATACATACATATATATAATTAAGTGTATATAGCTCAGAAAGAAAATATGATATGTACTTCCTTTATTTTTTTTAAAGATTTTATTTATTTATCATGAGAGAGAGAGAGAGAGAGAGAGAGAGACAGGCAGAGGGAGAAGCAGGCTCCATGCAGGGAGCCCAATGCGGGACCTGATCCCAGGACTCCAGGATCACGGCCTGGGCTAAAGGCGGGCACTAAACCGCTGAGCCACCTGGAGAGCCCCACATACTTCCTTAATACCAAAAGGTTAAGAATCACTACAGAGGGACTACAGAGATAGGAAAGAGATAATCAAACTAAGATGTCGGATCAGATTGAAACAAGCACTCACCTTAATATTAAGTTTATTACCTAGACCTTGGACGAACTTAACAATATGTGCCATGCCAACCAGAAGGCCGAGGCTGGCGCTCTTTCAGAAATGTGCTTTCCTGATAGCCCTTTGTCAGAAAAAGCCAAGGTTTCTCAATTTTCTGAGCGATGTATAAACAATATCTGGCCACTTCTGATTAACCTCACACTGAAAATCAGAGGTGGAGATAACATTCCAATTTTAATGATCACACTGAGTACAAGGAAAACCAGCTTTTTGCAAGGTGAGATCCAGAATGGTATCTATCCTGCTAAATAGCAGTTGACAGAATTTCAACAGCTGCTATAAAGGTAATTTCCAAAACATCCACTAAAGTGGTTCCTCTGATCCTCAGTAAGGAGAACAGTTGCCTTTGTTTTACAAGTGTCTTTAGAGAAAAATATTCAAATATCCAATTATAACAATGAGGACAAGGAATGATCCAGTAGCATGACAGTTAGGATGGCCTGCCATATTTTAAGCTTCGGTCTCTGAGTAAATCCAATAAAAATAGTAAACAACGACGGGATCACACTTACCTGGCCTTTATACCTATGCATTCGGAAGTCGCTATGTGAATAAGCAGGCAGCCTTCAAATTGTACATGTGTTGTGTTCCAGAAGTTCTTTTATAAGCTGGCTATTTGAAATTCAGTCAATCACTTTCAAACCATGTTTTGCTTTCCAGGCTAGTAACAAAACCTGGCTCATCGACAAACATTTACTGAACATCAATTTAACTCACAGGATTGTTGAATTAGAGAACTATGAATTCTGGGCCCAGACCGAAGAACACCCTGCCACACAGAGGAGAGCAGGAAAGAAGACATGTAGAGAAGAAAAATTCAATCCTGCCCTATTTCCCCTGCAACTCTGAAAGAGAAACTTCTGTTTTTCTGTTCCCATCAATCCCAGTTTTCTGAGCCCCCTCTGATTTACCAAGTGCTCTATCCACAGGTTTCCTTATGGTCCACAGTCTCCCTTGTGACCTAATTTGTGTGCAAAGGTGGCTCTGCCCTTTGAAGCACCTCACGCTCCAGAAATAAGAAGGACTGGAGCACCCTCTCTGTGCCATTTCTGGAGAGTTTAAGCTTTGGAATCTAACGAAAGTGGCTTGAAATCCCAGATTCTCCCATCATTGGCTGGATTGTTTCCAGTAAACTATACAAAATAATGTAAAACTAGTCTCTTGACATAAATAGCATAGGGTTAAATCTTGGATCCCAACTCTGGCAAAATCTCTCAACTGCTCTGTATTTGGGCTTTCTTAATGATAAAATGGAGAAAATAAAACAGCCTACTTCATGTTGAGAGTATTAAAATAATCAAACATTTGGAAGAATTCTTGTGTTCAGTAAATGTCAGCTATTATTGTTTACCTCTCTGAGCCTCTGGTTCCTAATGATATCGACCCTGAAGGATTGTGGTGAGTATTACATACAACATATAAAGTACCAAGTACAATGTATTTTACTATGAAAATGCAAGAAATGTTAGTTTCCTCTTCCTTCGTTCAATTCATCAGTTTTCGCTTTCCGACAACAGGAAAACAAATTTGCTGGAACTGATTAATGTGTCTTAACTCTCACAGTTATTACTAAAAGAGACTACTTTCCCAATGTTAAGGTAGGGAAATCAGATGATAACAACTGAAAGAGAACTATTGTAGGAGGGCCAAGATACCCAGGCAGATGCAGGGGGTGAGTGCAGAAGGTAGGGAATAGAAAGCATTGTCAGCATTGCGATGCAGTGAAGAACCCCTGCCAAGAACCCTGATTTTGTTCCCAAGATTGCAGAACTCTCCGGATTAGGGGGATCAGTCGATTACTCAACGATGGAGAAGTAAAAAGCAGCATAGCACACATCGTCAATAGGAACCTCTTCATAATCATAAAATAGGAAGGATGTCTGATTATTAGTTGTCCTTTTTAGTCACCTGCACATTGTTGGGTATCCACCATGGCAATGGTTTCACTGCTATGACTTTTTTCCTTGATCTTCTTTCTAGGCTTTTTGCCTTCATTCACCCCATGAACATTCTCTCTAGATTTTGACCTTAGCCCTTTTCCTTTAATCATTTTATTCTATCTTCTTTTTTTTTTCTTTTTTTCTTTTTTTCTCTATCTTCTTCTTAAGGGATTCAACTGTCAGATAGATGCATCTGACTCTCTGTCTCCAGCTTTGATTTTTTTTTCTAAGCTTCAGACCCATACACATGAGGCCATGATCTACAAGTCACTGCTACCTAGTTATCTCACAGACACTTCTAACACCATATGATATTATCTAAATCCATGACATACATGCCCCCAATCCTGTTCCTTCTCTGCTGTTTCATATCTTGGTTAATAGCACCAACATTCATCCAATCAGGAAAACCAAAAATCTGGAAATCATTGAAGATATAGAGATGGGTACGCCATAACTTCACCCTCAAGAAGTAGTCAACTCATAGGGTACATGCATGTGAGATTTTCCCCTGTTCTTAGAACCAACAATTAACTCTCTTTGGCACTCTTGTAGAACTAAGAATTCTACTTTTTGATAAGAATGAGAATTCATATTTATAAACTTGTCTAATCTTTTGGGAACCATGGAGGGTAGGACATATATCTCATTCATCACTGTGTTCTCCCAACCCCCAACATATGGCATTGAATACAACTGATCTTCAGCAGCCGTTGAATGTATACATGGATAACTGTATACATAAAACAATATCCTAAAACAATAAAGGATGTGAAAAGTGGCATAAAAAATAAAGGATGTGAAAAGATATAGGCATAAATAAGTAGCTGTGGGATTATAGGAAAAGATTTAGGAAAAGATTATTTGTAGCTGGAAAGATGGTAGACTAAAGATGGTAGTTCTAAAGAAAGAAGAGGGGCATTCCAGGTAGGTAATACATCAAGAAAAAAGGAAGGAAAATTACAGAATATTTAATGAAATCAAATTATTATTTTTTCAATGGTTTGAAAATTATTTTCAATGAAAATTAATTTTAAAAAATTATTTTTCAATGGTTTGAAAACTGAACAAGGTGAGAGATGAGAAATCAATAGCAGGTAAACAAAAGAATACATTTTTTAAATTGGAAAATACATTACACTTATTGATGTTAAAATTACTCTTTTAATCATTTTTTTTTTTTTTGCTTTTTACTATGGAACATTACAATCAAAAAATATACAATGATCATCTGTACCTGTACCTAGCCTCAAAAGTATAAATTCAGGCTAGGTCTTGTTTCATCTACACCCACTCATTGTACCCCAAGATTATTGCGAAGCAAATCACAAGTATTATAGAAACTCACTTGTAAATATTTCTACGTGTATCTCCAATGACAAGTATATCTATCGTACTGTTATCACAATTTAAAAAGTAATAATAACTCATTGTATTACCAATATTCTGTGTTCAGAGTTCCCCGATTTTCTCATAACTTGTTTTATAGTTTGAATAAAACACAATCTAATTAAGGTCCATATATTGCAACTTGTTCTATATCTTAAATCAGTCTCTCTCTCTCTCTCTTTCTCTCTGTCTCTCTTTCTCTCTGTCTCTCATTCTCTTTATCTCCTCCTTCCCTCCCTTTTTCTTAGTCATTTTATTGTTACATATGACATATACAAAAAACACTCAAATGTATATACGAGTTCACATATTATAAAGCAGATACCTTCGTAAGCACCCTCAGGTCCAGGAATAGCACATTACTAGCCACCCCTGAAGGCTTCTACATGGCCCATGTCAGTCACAGCTCTTTCACTACCCCCTTCAAAGTAGCCACTATCTATACTTTCACAGTAAAATCAATTTCTTACTTTGATTTATGATCTTATCGCCTACATGTGCATCCTTAGACACTATAGTCTCATGCATTGTTAAATGTGTCTTACATGTTTCTCTTAATTTACACATTCCCACATCATGTCTTTCTTTTTCCTGTAATTTACCTGTTGAATAACCCAGGACATTTGGCCTATAGAATTTTCCAGTCTGGATTTTGCCGACTGCAAACTCATGGTATAGATCAATACATTCCTCTGTTCTCTATATACCCTGCAAAATGGCAGCAGGATCCGAAGGTTTTATCAGACTCAAGTTTAATCCATTTGGCACAATTTTAAGTGATACTTTACTTTCATAAGAAGGACTATGTCTAGCTCTTTCCTGTCTTATGATAGTACAGACATTGGTGCTCCATGCTAAGATTTATTAATTCATTAAGGGCTGCAAAAACAATTATATACTTTTATAAAAACACACTTCTCTACACTATTTCATTACCCAGTACACATTTCTTATAGGAGAGGCAGACTAAATATTTGATTTTTCCCCATTACCAGCTTTCAAGATAACAAATTGATTTCCTATCATCCACCAAATGTGACCAATTACTCTGTAATATCACTATGAACTTACGGATTTAAATTTCATTCATAAAATTCGACCCATAGTGATTAACAGCCTTACTGAAGATCAAACTGTTCCGTTATTGGCCAATGGAAAACTCCAAAGTTGGCTCCTAAGTCATTTCATTAAAGACAAACTGTTGGATGCAAACATTTTAAACTATGATTATGAATTGCCTATTTCTTCTTTTAAATCTGTCAACTTTTGCTTCATGAATTTGGACACATTGATGTCAGGCACGTATACTTGTACTATTTTTATGACTTCTTGATGAATTGGCCCTTTTAAAAAGTCCTCTTTATCACTGGTAAGACTCACTGTCTACAGTCTACTTTATGTGTTACTAGTATAGCCATTGTAACCCTCTTATTTTTATTCATCGTTTATTTTCTAATTTAAATTCTTTCCCTCTTCCACTTCCCTTTATCTTCAGGCATTATTTATCATATTCATTGGCGGTTCTGTCCCTCTTAGCTTTAGCTTCCTTTTTGAAATGATTTGTTTCCTTCTTTCCAACTTTCTAATCTCTGGACTTTCTTTTTTTTTTTAAAGATTTATTCATTCATTCATTCTTTCATTCATTCATTCATTAGAGACACAGAGAGAGACACAGGCAGAGGGAGAAGCAGCCTCCCTGCAGGGAGCCGAATGCAGGACTCCAACCCAGGACCCCAGGATCACTCTGTGAGCCAAAGGCAGATGCTCAACCACTGAGCCACCCAGGCATCCCTAATTTCTGGATTTTTTGAATTCTTATTTATTATCTATGTTATTCTTTCTCATCTCATTTCATAATATCTCTTAGCTCATTTCTGAAATAGTAAGTCACATTATGTCCTTCTGCATGCTTTTTCTTTTTTGGTAGAAATGTGATTCTGCTTCTTATTCTCCTTTTTCTTATAAAGTTGAATGGGTTTTTACATTGGTTCTTTTTTTTTTTTTTTTTAGATTTTATTTTTCTTTATTTAAAGTGAGAGAGCACCTGAAGCAGGGGGAGGGACAGAGGGAGAATGCCAAGCAGGTTCTGCACTGAGCATGGAGCCTGACCTGGGGCTCAATCTCATGACCCAGAGATCATGACCTGAGCCAAAATCAAGAGTTGGACTCTTAACTAACTGAGCCCCCAGGTGCCCCTAACCGTGTTTATTTTTTGTTGTTCATTTTTAGGTAAAACTCTTTTTCTGAGCTTAGAATTTGGCAGGGTTTTCTAACTTCACAGAGATCCCTCTTCCAAATTTCGGAGCCTATTCTGCTCTTCCACGTTTAGCTGATCCTTCTCTTTCCTTCCTCTATATTGTCCTGATCCTGTTTATCGATCACACTCCTAGCCACTTATTCTCAGTTGGGTGGCAGTTTTTCAGAGTTCTAAGGCATTAGAACAATATCAGGCCCTTCAGAATTTCTTACTATGGGCCTCTTGGACTCACCCTCTATTAGAGAGCAAAACTTTCCTGATTTCAGCTGCTGTTCTCACATTGGCCCACCATACTTTACAGTGAATACCACTGGTTCCTTATTTTCTAGTCTGCCAGAGACCACATTACTTCCATCTGCCTCCTTTCCTACATGCTGGTTCTATATGTGGTTTGTTTTGCTCACTTCATTGAAAGTGATTCTTGTGGGCAATTCATCACTGAGTTTTGTTCCACATGTTGTCCAGGAATTTTAGCTTTGGCATAAGTGGATTTTTGAGGATATTAAAAACCAAGGCTGCTGCCACAGGTGCCACCTCCCAACACCTTTTGATTAAACACTTTCCAAAGTCCCTCAGATGTGGAGGAGACCACAGATAGACCAAGCCCACAAATGAAAGTAAATATAAGAACACATACAAATAACAGAATCCAGTGTTGACTAATTCAGGGGTTGATATTCACCAGACAAGTGAACAGCTTCTGACCTGCTCAGCAGTGAGTAGAAGTGCACAAGCATTTCTCAAGTGGTATCTCATAGGAAGTTAATAGAAACGTGGTAGTTCTAGTTGTCCAGGGAATATAATTTAGGAAATGATGAAGTGAGGGAAAGTATCCTCTACCACTTCCTTTAAAATGGCGCAAAAATAAATAAGTAAATAAATAAATAAATAAATAAATAAATAAGGCACAAAGTGAAGAAGTGGAAAAAGGTTTGCATAAAGTTATTAATGAAGAAATAAAAAATCTGACCAGAAAAATCTGTTTCAACATTAACTCAACAAAGAAATGTTGCCATTTTAGAGACGATAAGATGCTCTTGAGTTTGCTTACCATGTACCAAGTGATAGTTGGTTTGACAGTGGGAGGAAAGAATCCATCTACATTTGGACATGTGATCTTCTGAACACCGTACTCTATATACAGTCTATGCAGTGGGAGTTTCATGGAGGAATTGAAGCAGCTGTCTTTCTGAACCACTTCCAGGGGAAATGCAACTTTGCTGCAATATGTAGTGTTCCTAAAAAGAGAAATATGCAGTAAGTGGGCAATCTCCTTTGCATTTGATGTGATGCAGCCATCACAATAAAATGAGCTAAGTGAAATAATGTTATGTATTGAGACATCATTTACACATCAGTTCACATAAGAATTAAATGTGTCATGGAAGTATCTCCTATACCAATTTGATATTACAAAATAAAAACAGACACAATAAACTACTCTTTATATGCGAAAATATTCACATTTTAGGATGACTGGGGAATTGTATTTACGTTTGAATGTCCACACAGGTCCTTTCCTTTAGTCGGCCTGGGGAGGGGAGGGGTTTTTCCCCTCCCATTACCCCGCCTTTCACACAGAGGCTTTCGAGGTCATCCTCTACGCGCCCATTTCTAAATTAGGCCTCCAATTCTCTGAGCACCTCGGACATTTCCTTGATTGAATTTATCATAGTTCAAACAGGGGCATGACCATGTGCTTTCTATTGTTCATTGCTTGTAGTACAGTGTCTAAACTGTCACTGAATAAATGTGTCTTAAATGAATGGAATGGATATAAAATATGTGTCTACATATAGAAAAACAATAAAGGAAATACAGATAATAAAATTAACTGAATTCTTAAGGTGATGGGTAAATGGGTCATTCACTGTCCACCCTTTTTTTTAAATTTCTATTTAAGAGGCTAAACATATATTAATCACTCATTAACTAATTAATTGAGACTAAATATAGTGAAGTGTGTGTGTGTGGGGGGGAGCATTTCCCTCCACAAGATGGGAAGAGGGGATATTTAAAGATGGCTTATGACAATGGTAATAAGATGAGAAGGGAGAATGGCAGCCATAATCATTCCCTAAAAAAAGTAGCAAAAGGTCTACCAGGTGGAAGTAGTATTCTACAGGTGGCAATTATATAGGGGGTAATTTTCAGCCTCAGGAGATATATTCTGTCTTTAAAAAATAATGAAAGTCAGTGGCAGGACTGACTTTCCTAGCTTCAAAAGTAAAATCTTGATATTATTTTAAGTGAAGTATTGAAGCAAGAATACAAGTGATACAATTTGGGAGGCAGAAACTTAGTTTAAGGCCTCTAATGACATCAGGCCTTTGATTTTACACAGTTCAGTTTAAGGTCATGCTCCACTTAGGAATTGCCTCAGGGCAATGGGAAACTCCTGGTGGCCCCACGAGAGAAGTTCACTTCTGGATTTTCTTTAGGGACAAAGAAGATAGGCAGACAGGGACACTGAAGAGATGGCCATCTGGAAATTGACAAACAGCATTAAAGGAATACTCAGGCCTTCACAGCCATGCTGCTCCTGGAACGTGAAAGAAGGTTAGAAAAGTTTGAGGAAGAGCTCTAGACAAGTAGGAAACAGAAGTAGAGATGATGAAACATTGAAATGCAGAGAACAAGATCATCCGGAAAGCTACTGGTGACCCCTTCCCAGCTATTTCCTGTTGTTCACCTGTTGAATGTTAACAGATTTACAACTGCCAAAGATGAAAAGGAGCTCAAGGAGCATTTAGGCTGATTTTCTCACTGGGTGGATACAGGTGCCAAAGCTCTCAGACACAGACCAACATGCCTAAGGTCACCAGCTGAGTAGTGTCAGGGCTGGGATGATGGCCTAATTTCCGCGTCTAATCATTCAGTGTCCTTTCTACTATAATCTGCCCTAACCTCTCCTACAAAGCTGTCTTGGGACATAAATAGTGGACAAGGCTCTTTGGAAGCCTAACATTAGTCTAGTATCTACTCCAATAAAACTGAAGAGTCAGGTGAAAACCTCAAAAGGGCCTTCAGAGGTTCTGAGGGACTCCCAAGGCCACAATGATGAAAATGCTTTCTGTGACAAAGAGGTCCTTTTTCACTTAATCGTAAGATAGCTTAAATATATCAAAATATAGGCACATTTCTCCATCAGAGCATAGTTAGTATCCAGAGGAGACATAGGGCATTCAGAAGATGGTATGGGATTATCTAGTATTATGTTATTCTATGCTATTGTATTGTTATATCATTCAGCCACATTGTTTTTTTTTTTTCTTTTAAGATTTTATTAATTTATTCATGAGAGACTCAGAGAGAGGCAGAGGGCTTCCTGTGGGGAGCCTGATGTTGGACTCAATCCCAGGATCCCGAGATTATGACCTGAGCCAAAGGCAGATCCTCAACCACTGAGCCACCCAAGTGCCCCCATTCAGCCCTATTGTTATGGACTGAATTGTGTCCCCCAAATTCATATGTTGAATACCTAACCTTCAGTAATTCAGAATGTGACCATATGGAGATATTCTTGAAAGAGGTAATTGAGGTAAAATGAGTATGGTGGGCCCTAATCCAATATGACTGATGTGCTTATTAGAAGAGGAGATGAGGACAGAGATGAAGCAGGGGGAGACCATGTGAAGACATAAAAAGAAGATGGCCATCCACAAACCAAGGAGAAATAAATGAGAACAACTTTGCTGACACTGTGATCTTGGAATTCTAGCTTCCAGAGCTGAGGGAACACAAATTTCTGTTATTTAAGCCACCAGTCTGTGGTATTTTGTTTTAGTAGTCCTAGCAAACCATTGCACCTATTAAATAGTAGGACACTGTATAAAAAAAAAAAAACACACACACAATCCATAAACTATATGGGAATTTAAAAAAACAAAGTAAGTCCTGGAAGTTAAAAGGGGACTTTGGGGAAAAAGTAGCCAAAGATCTAAGCCTTGAAATGATTATTCTTCAGAGGGAGCTGTTTTTTTTTTTTTTTCAGAGTAAAAACAATATTAATCTGTGGTAATACAAGACTAAGTAAAGGTATATTATAGAGTAGAATGCAAAATCTACATGAACTTTCAAGATTAAACCAAGTGGATTTGAAAGAAATTTTGCAGGATTAGCGAGATACTTTGGATTATATTCTTAGATTCCCAGTGATAAGGTGTTTATTTGCTTTGTAGGGGAATTTTGGTGAAAAGGTTTGAAAGGTATTTAGATATATATATCTAAATACCTTTAGATATATATACTTTAGATATATCCCAAATTCTTTCTTCCATAAGGCATCCCAAGGCTTTATTCTGTGCCAAGGACTTTGAAAGGTGGGTTCTGCTCTCCACCTTGCTCACTGTCTAGGGAAATTCTTGCCTCTAGGTGGGGCAGAAAGGCAGACAGGTTCTAATATGAGAGAAAGGGAACAAATAAACAAGGCTCCACCATTAGATAACCTTGGTATATGTCTGGGTTTGAAAAGGAACCCACTAATAGAAAAGTTCTCAGGAGCACAACCATTTTCTCTGCACACCTCTTTCAGGAAACCTCTGCTAAGCCACTGAGGTAAGGTGTAACTCTTTCTAGATGTTTCCTTCCCTTCCCCAGTTACACAACAGATGCATCATCCAGATAAAAGCCCAGGAACTAAAAGGAAAAGGGAAAGTCACCACCAAGAATCAGGCTACCTTAACATGCAGGTATAGTTGCCCGTGTCATTGAGGAGGGTGGGTCGGAACCAGAGCACATCTTTCTCCTTACTAATGCGGTTGTCAGGGAGGCGGAAGTTAATTGGCTCCTCCAGGTCCCGGTCCTGCCTCGTCCAATACCAGATCAGAGTAAGGCCAGCTGAATGGGCTGTGCTGTAGTTGTATTTCAAGAAGTGTTCAAAGAGTGGGCACTTGATGCGAGCTGGCTCATCTTCAAACACTTGGATCTGCCTCATGGTATCTAGTCCCCAGTCATCGCAGCGTTCTAGAATAATCAAAAAGAAAGAAAAAGCCACTGAGTCATCTCATCTTAAAAATCTGCAGAGAACACACCTTTTCAGAATATCCAATCTTTTCCAGGATCTCCCTTGTCTGGTCATGTTCAGTAGCCTCTCTGTAATAACCGCATGGAATAGGAACCTGTGCTATGAAGAAATGATTTCTCCATCTTCCTACATCATCTTTTGATTACCTCTTGGGTAATGATTTGATCTGATAGCTTGATCCTATTGTACCCTATACAGCATGGGGAAGAATCTCACCTGAAAGAGAAGTCATGTGCTCTTTCCCTCCTCTGGAAGCAGAGGAGGTTCTAAGGAGAAAATGAGGGATCCCTGGGTGGCGCAGCGGTTTGGCGCCTGCCTTTGGCCCGGGGCGCGATCCTGGAGACCCAGGATCGAATCCCACATCAGGCTCCCGGTGCATGGAGCCTGCTTCTTCCTCCGCCTGCGTCTCTGCCTCTCTCTCTCTCTCTGTGACTATCATAAATAAATAAAAGTTTAAAAAAAAATAAGGAGAAAATGATAACTGAAAAGACAAGCTTCCAAAATTCTCCATCCTCCCCAGGTCTCCTGATTTGGGGGCTAGATCTGCCCAGGCACAGACATCATCACCGATTCATGAGCAAAACTATGTATGAACTAAATAAAATGAAGTTTGTCACTAAAGTTTATGGCTGTTTGTTAAGGCAACATTTTTGTGGCAGCAGATAATTGAGAGAACAACTAAATTTGTGGCTACTTTAATTTTGATAAAAGCAAAGAATTTAAAGCTTTATGACTTGCAGAAGGATGTGTAAGCAATAAATCCCAAGTAAGTAACAGTTCTCTGAGAAATTTAACAGACTGGCTTTTCCAAGACTCAACAAATTGCTATTATTTATAATTGCTCTGCTTTTATTTAGAAACACGTTTTAAAATCCAATACGCAAAGAAAGAATTGGGAAGATAAGATGTTGTTCACACCAATAGAAACATGATAGTAATTTTTTAAATAAAACATCTATCTTACCAGCTTCTTCAAATACATTTTCATTAAAGCTACAAAGTTGCAGAATCAGCTCATTCAGTTTGTAGGAAATTACAACCACAGTTTTTCAGATACATATGTCAGACTGAATATATGCAACCATTTTCACTCCTTTCTGAAACTCCACTAAAACTAAAATAATTTTTCAAGACATAACCCCAAGTAACAGCAAGAACAGGTGAGAAGACAGTGACAACATCAAAATTGACAAGCTGTAATGAGTTCAGCCCATTCAAACAGATAAATCCTAAACCAGCAGGTGAAAGAAAGCTAGAGAACACCAATGTGCAATTCAGAATACTGGGAAGACCCAGGAAGAACTGCCAGCTCCAAGATGAAGAATCACTAGTGCTATTCACCCAATATCTCCAGGTTCTCTTCCCAGGCAGAGTGTGAGAATATACTTTTCTGCCCCTCGTAAGGAAAGGCCATGTGACTGACTTTGGCCAATAGGTTCTAGTGAGTGTCACGTGTTGATTATTTTAAGGGCTAGAGCATATTTTATCACGCTCCCTTTTCTTCTGCCCTGGCAAATACAAAAGCACAGAGACTATGCCTCCTACAGCAATAGAAAAAACAACAACAACAACAACAACAGAAGAGAACTATCAATTAAATAAGTCAATGAAAATAGACTTACACCACAAAAATGTTTTCTAACATTGTGGAAAAGGGGAAGATCCTAAAAACTATAAGACAGTACAAAAGGAGACACAAAAAATTATCACATACAAATGATAGGAATTAGAATGGTTCTGGAAGTTGCCAAAACAAGACCAGAAACTAGCAGATAATGAGGCAATGTAGGTGAAGGGAATTATTTCCAACCTTGAAGCTAAACCCACGGAAACAATCAAGTGTGAAGGTGGCATCCTCAGACACATCAGGACTCAGTAATTTTCCTTCCCGCATGCTCTTCATCAGGAGGCTTCTGAGGGATTTGTTGTTACCAAAATGAGAGGGAAGAAAAAGCAAACTACAGGATCAAGGAAGAGAGGATCCAATTCAAGAGAGAGGGCAAGGAAATCCCCAGAATAACAATGAAGGAGATCCCAGGCTAACAGCTCTGTAACAGGGTTTGGCGGTGAACCAGGGTAAGTAGAAGGGAATGGAAATCTCCAATTAAAAAATAATAATAACTGTAACTAATAAATTATCTGGTGAAATCAGCACTGTGGATAATTATGCTAAAAAGCAATTGTAAAGTACAAAAACACTTACCCAAAGATCCAAATCAAAGTAAGCATCTGAAGGCAAGGCAATTAATAACTTCCAAAGATAAGGAAGTAAACATAATCATAATTCACTAATATGTGAAGGCATATTAATTAATTGATTATTGATTCAACAAAATACTGTAACATTAGTATGTAGAGAGAAAAGATAGGGAAAGGCAAGGGGATGGCCATGTAAGACAGAAAAAGTCTCATTTACTAGAATTAAAAAGTAAACAAAATAATGCCCAGGGTTGACTAAATGAAAAATAACAGTATACACAAATTGATTAGAAAAATATAGATAGGAAATGCCAGAAGAAATAAAATACTTAAAAGCGGTGGCTCCTGAAGATGAGAGCTAATAGGTATGACCAAAGTTCAGGCAGAAAGAATTATCTTTGTATATGCCTTTTAGTATATTGGTGTTAAAAAAAAATCTCTGTGAATGATCTGCTGTGAATATCATTAAAATTATAATTAGGGAGAGAAAAAGGAAGGTAGGAAAGGAAGGGGGGCACATCTGGCACGCAACACAATTGGCAAACCCATTCTCAGTGTTTAACCATCCTAATTGTATTTACTTTCTGTTAGAAAAAAAAAGTCTCCATTTCATTTTTTAATTCCAAAATTTGTATCAATATGCTTTGGCATGACAGTCATTTCACTTTTGAATTATAATGTGATTGCCTAAAAGAAAAGGAAAACAAGAGGCATTTGGGCAGCTGAGGTGTCTGCAACTTCACCATATCGTTTGTTATCTGAATCAAAGATGCTACCGCCTTCTGCATTGCATAAAAATATTTTTCTTGCTGTTCCTAAAGGTGCCTCTCATATGAGCTCTGCACTGTTTGTCCAAATTTGGATGATGGTCAAGGTAAGGCGATTAAATGAAAATGATCCTTCTCCCTGCAGCCCTATTCTCTAATATATCTCAATTTGGATCGCCCCAACTTGGGCCAGTCGACAGCAGTGTCACGCTATGGTTCTCTTAACAGGAACAGTGGTAAACTGAAGAGAAAGAGGAAGCCCTTCTGTGGGTTAATGGTACTTTGATTAAAGGAGACTTCCTGACACCAATATTACAAATTGTCACTTTGTTTGGTCCCTGGAGGTCTTTACAGTCCTGGGAATGATTCATAGTAAGAGAGATGATAAGTGACAGGTCAATTTTTCTTGTGTAAAAGTAGGAGAATGCAGTTGAAAAGGGAGATGAACAGAGAGCTAGTGTGACATCTCAACCACAAGCTAGTGTGACATCTCACCAATTTAGGAAGGATGAAATGGAACTTTGGTGACCACGAGGGCAGGTGTGGCTGAGACTGGCTAAGTGTCCATGAACCCTGGTCTCCCTTGGCCCATGTGGAGACTGCATACACATCCTTAGCAACTGAACTGGGCCATTTGATTTGGTTCTGGCCAATGAATGAGGCCAGAAATGGTTTAACGTGAAGCACCCAGCATAATCTCTGTGCTTTCTCCTGGCCTCACATGGAGACCCTGAGGGCCAGAAAGCTTGAATAGGGTAGCCTCACAAGAGGAAAGGAGCCTGGATCCCTGCCACCACTTGGAGCAGGTTAAGTGAAAAATCAACTTCTATTGTGTTAAATCACTGAGATTTGGGGGACACATCGTTATAGTAACTAGCATTTCCAATCTTGACTATTAAAAGAAGGTAGAATTTTCTTTTTATAACGTAACTCGATAGACCAAGCACAGACACATTTTAAAATAGCATTTGTTAAACGCCCTTATATACTCAAGATTAAACACAGATCAATCACCAGGATTTTTGGCTGATTCCTCAGACTTACTATCATTTCAATAAATTCAAATGCAATTCATCTTAAAATGAAAAATAAATCATTACACCTGCTAGGTATCTCCCTTACAGAATGTTCCATGGGCCAAATAAACATATGTATAAAGTGAACCAGCCTCTTCTACAATAGGGCTTGAAAACACACATACCAATATTCCTAAACATTAGCCAGAAAAGGTATTATTATTATTATTATTATTATTATTAAGTTTTTTCTTTGGGGTATTTGCCCATTTGAAATTTGTTTCTGTGAGTTTTTAAGTCTACCTCGCCAGCCACCTGAGGGTGTTTTGTCAGAGCTTTTTAAATTAGCCAATGAACAAATAAAAATAAAATCTATGGCAATAGGCTGGAGTGCCATGTAATACCAAATTAATTATATGATTCACTACAGGCCTCAGCCGAAGAAAAGACTGGGGAAAAGGCTGTTATGCAAATAGATGTGTCTCTAATAACAGCAAAGGGAATTCAGCAAATTATTGGCACAGGGAATTACCTTTTTGTTTGGAGTGTCCTTTCTTATCCAGTTTACTCCACAGTGGAAGTCCTCTCTAAATTGGCCCCTCTACATGCGGAGCCACAAAGTCATCATTTCCCTCAGCCAAAGGATTTCTTAAGGCTGAGGCTTGGTGGTACAGAGGACTAATGGAATGTGCACAGCCTCCCAAAGCCAAGTCACTGGAAAATCCAACCCACGCTCCTGACAGCAATTAGCATTTATATAGCAGGGTATACATTTTAACTAATTAATCTCACAACACCCTCTTGGGCTTTCATGCCCATTCCCACATTACATGCCAGGAAACGGAGACAGAGAGATTAATTGACTTACTTTTGCCTGAGTGGTAGCACAAATAAAAGCTGCCTGAACATAGATCTAGGATGCTTGTCCCAAATCTACGCTCACACATTCAAAGCAAGATATTTCCCACAGGAAAGCTATTCGTATATTTGTATGTATTAAATATTCATTCAGAACCTGCCGTGAGCAAGGCACTGTGCCGGGTGCTGGGATAGAGAGACATGGAGACATAAAAACTCAGGGAGCTCAGGTATAGAAAAGAAAGAGGAAAAAATTTAAATATGGGAAGACCTGAGGCAGAATTACGTCCCATATGTAACTATATGCCACGGACCCCTTGTTTGATGTATCACCTTGGACAAAATGCTTCTCCTCTCAGACTCAGTTTCTGCATGTATGACATGCCTGCCTTCGAGTGCTGAATGAGGATTAAAGGGCCCAGTAGAATGAAAGGAGCTCAGTACATATTAGGCTAAGATTGCATAATAAATCTGAATAGGTCCTTGCTTGTCAAGAAGTTGACAATCTTGAAAAAACAAAAAAGAAAGACTAAGTGAAAATACCTGGTGGAATGAATCAATACCTGGTGGAATGAATCAACTATTATAAAAAGCTTCTAAGTACGAGCATAGCAGTTATATGATTATATTACATTGCATTAGGTAGGGATGGAAATGGTAGTCCTGAGATCAGATTGTGATCAAAGCAATGCTTTTTTTATCCTCAACTGGAACTCATTGTGTTTTAAAAACTGCCCCATCAGTACATTCTAAGTCATCCTATCTAGGTCTGAGGGCAAAGGCTAAGTATAATGGAAAGGCTGGTTTTATAATCCATTCTTATAGTTTGGCTTAATGTTTTTCTAGTGGTATGCGTGGCTTCCCAGGAAACGTCAGCCTGGGACAGTGATCCAGGGAGAATCCAAGGTGTGAGCAATGTTGAATGACCAGCATGATGACAAAGAGTAAGTCAACAAGGTAAGTGTGGGCAAGTATCTGAGGCAAGATCTAGGAGTGCCAGACCCTGAAACATTAGCAGGAACCCCGATAGAAGAGGCATGTGGCACCGAGCACAGAGCATTACCGTGGAAGATAACAGAGGTGATCAAAGGCGGGCTTTGATACCTTATGGCTTTGTTGATTCATTTAAAAACTACCAGATTGAGTACCCTGCCATGTGGCAAGTGCTAAAGTAGATGCTCAGGATATGCTGGTGAACAAAGCACAGGTCTTGTGGAGCTCACCTTCTAACACAGGAAGGCTGACAATAAATAGCTAACACAGCAAGTAAATAGAGAGTATACCAGAAGATAAGTCAATGGAACACAGAAGCACATAAAATACGGTAAGAGGGATCAGGAATGAGGGAGGGGGAAGATGGAAGAAGGAGGAGCATGCAATTTGAAAGAGGATTGTCAGGCTAAGTCTCTCACCCATTATGAACCTCAGCTTCCCAAACCAGAAATCCAAGCTCATACTACAGAGTAGTTATGAAAAATGAATGAGCCTAAAGCATAAAGTACTATAGCAACTGTGAAGTTCTATACACCTATTAGTTACAATTAATCTGTGGAATGCCATTTTCTTGCCTAGGAGGAGACTGCTAGACATGTCCCATTTACCACGTCTGCACACTCCCCTTCTTCAAAAGTATGAGTATTTTCCTCTGGGTACATAGCCTTTCAGAATAAAGGCTGCTTTTCCCAAGCTTTCCTCTCACTGGGATGTGCTCAGGTGACAAAGTTCTGACCAATGGCATGTGTTTGAAATTTCATGCAATAAATTCCAAAAAACTGTTCTTGAGAAGTGCTGGTGTTCATAGTGCTTCCTATGTTTCCTATGCTCCTCCTACCATCTCATTTCTTCCATCCTACTGCTTGGAACATGGATGCTACATCATGGGCCATAAGAACGGGGGCCACACCCAACAAATGGTGGAATGGCAAAGTGAAAGGAGTAACATAAGGTGCTGCCTTACTAGGCCTGAATTCTCTAGCTCTAGATTTTACGTGAGAAATAAACTTCTGTATATCCTTGCTACTCCGAGTGTGGTCCCCAAGCCACCAGCACCATCAGCCTCCTGAGAGCTTGTCAGAACTGCAAATCTGCCCCACCCAGATTAGCTGAATCAGAATCTACAGTTTAACAAGATCCTCAGCTTAGTCCTAAGCATATTAACATTAGCTATGTATTAGTTTAAACCACTGTTGTTTTGTGTCTCCTTATTCGGAGCTGGAAATCATACTAAAGGATAACAATGTCTTGTTTCATCTGTTAAAGTTGGCAGGTCGTTGAACAATTTGTGAGGTATCTATACCCTGTAAGTCTATGTCTCTTTGATTCTTTACATTTAAAATATATATAATGAATGGGAAATATCAGAAAGGGAGACAAAACATGAGAGACTCCTAACTCTAGGAAATGAACTAGGGGGGTGGAAGGGGAGGTGGGCGGGGGGTGAGGGTGACTGGGTGACGGGCACTGAGGCGGGCACTTGACGGGATGAGCACTGGGTGTTATTCTGTATGTTGGCAAATTGAACACCAATAAAAAATAAATTTATAAAAAATAAATAAAATATATATTCTTTTCTCTCTTTTTTAAAGATAATATTTATTCATTCATGAGAGACACACAGAGAGAGGCAGAGACACAGGAAGAAGGAGAAGCAGGTTCGCTACAGGGAGCCTGATGCGGAACTCGATCCCAGGACCCCAGGGTCACGACCTGAGCCAAAGGCAGACACTCAACCTCTGAGCCATTCAGGTGTCCTCATATATTCTTTACTTGTCCTTCAATGGAAAAATAGTTAAAATACCAGGCTATTTTTCTAACAATGTTCTATAGTAAACAACCAGTTTAAAAAAAAAAATCTACCAACTACATTTCCTAGAGTATGCTATAAATAGAAAAATATACCATTAAAACATAATTTTTATTGAAGGGAGAGCTACTCAAGCAAAGGTCTGGAAAATGTTTCCAAAATTCTGTGGTTGTCAACTAAGCTATCAAAAGAAGAGAAAGAAGTTAGGGGTGGGGGAGGAAGAGCTGGAGGACTGTGAGCATCCATCAGACATCCTCACGTCGCTGTGCTGTTCAACAACACAGGGCTAATAACTCGGCAGATGGTTTTCCTGGACCAGATAATTAGACATACCTCACTCCCACCGAAAAAGGGAGTTTTCCTGATTGAGTAATTTGAAGGAAATAAGAAATAGCCCTGAGAAGATAATGAGATTTGCCAGATAAGGAAAGAATGCCAAATTCAGAAAGCTGGTTGACGGGGGGCCCAGAGTGGGGGATCCACAAGAAACAGCTTCAATTTTGCAGGTGTCATTAGAGTTCGTTCCTAGAACATGTTTTATTTCCAACTGTGTGTTGCTCCTCTCTGCAGTACTGGACATTCATCTTCACACTGTCCTAAAGACTGCTACTTGCTATCAATTACAAGGGATGGGTCTGGCCGGCTTAAAAAAATATATAAAAAATTATATATATTATATACATAATATATATATGGAGAAAATAATTAACCAGGCAAATGGGAAAATAAATAAAATAATGAAAAGGAAGAGATAAAAAAGGAAAATGAACTCTCACTGATGCAAAAACCAAATCTATGAAGTTTAAGTTCCAAACACACATGGTTGTAGGTGATGCTTAAAGTTACAAAACCAAATTATCTAAAGGATGTCTGAGAGTTGGAGTATTCCAGAGCCTAATTATCGTTGCAGGGCCAGTACACTAGGATCTCTGATCTGTTGGGTTTTCATGCGATCTCTGTCATGTGGAGATTCCTCTCTGAGTTCGGGAACAGGAGTACCATGAAAAGTTTGCCTCCTGGCAGAGGATGTGAGGAAAAACCCCAGGGCCTCCAGAGAGTTTTCCAGCCCCTAGATCGAGAGGAACTACGAAAGGTCTGCAGGCTCTTTCTTGTCTCCATGAAGTCAGTTCACAACTGGTTTTCGAAGCTCCAATAAAAAGACCCTTTAATCATGGTGCGTTAATGTACAGGAAGGGTCCAACAGCCCCCCCTTCCTGCTGCTGTGCACTATGAGGAAGAACACAAAGTATCATCATCTAATAGCCACCTACAAAAGGCTCTTCTTCACTCATCAAAGTTGCAGCAGGGGTTAGCAGGCTAAAAAGTGGATTCTGGGTGTGCCACCTCTGTACCATGGTTCCATTATTTTCTTTTAAAAAAAATTCACTCTAATGAGCATCCTCGTGTGGCTAAAGGGAATGATTTTCTTTGCAGGGCTGTTGTGACAATAAATAAACTGGCTTATGTCAAGAGTGGCATAGTACACTGGGGAAACTCTAAGCAGTCATTAGCTAGTTGTTGTTGTTGTTGTTGTTTAATGCCCCCCCCACCAAGAAATCTTTTCTAATCTATTATTAAGATGTAAATATCCAATTACCATTCTCATATAATAATCAAGCAGCTTTTGCCTCTCTATTTTCATTATTACATAATATTAAGTCAGGGTCCTATGAGTGCTAGCGGCTATAAACAAAATGTAGGGAAAAACATGGTCTCTGCCTTCAGATTTCCATTCACGAAACAGATCATTGGCATTGGAAGTAAAGGTATCTCACACGTAATCAAAGAATCAAAGAACATTCGGATCTTAGATCTGGCATAGTGTCCAGTGGCAATAGAATAGCTCGGAATAGCCCATACCACAGATGAGTGGATGAAGCTAAAAATAAAAACAGGTCTATGACATGGGCCAACAATCTATGATAGAGATGGGAAGGACCAAACAAACCAAGTCTCTTCTATTCTGAAATGACTTTCCGTTGGTACAAAGTAGCTAGTCTCTGGAGTCTGACAATCCTAGTTCAAATCCTTGTCCTGTCACTTCCCAGCCATGTGAGTGCTTGCAAGTAAGTTAAATATTCCCATGTGTCAAGAAGGCTGATTTGATGATTAAATGAGACAGTGCTTTTAAAGTATTTAGCAGAGAGCTGTTCAGTGGTCCTCACTATTATTAATATAACATTCCTTTCTTAATTTCAAACTGAGTATGGCCAATTTCAAACTGAATGTGCCCCCCAAAATGTTAACATTTAACCTATGGGGGCTTACCACTAACAGTGTTCAAGGGCATTAGACTATGAGGCAATTTTAAAAATATTTAGAACAACCCTTTCATTTTACAAACAGGGCAACTAAGCCCAGAGAGCTAACTTGATAAATGACATTGAGCTCACGAGTGGCAAGTACAGAATCACTTCTTTTCAATCCAAATGTCATGTCCTTTTCTACTACATCATCTGGGTAAAATATATATTCCAAATACATATCTGCAGAAACATTCCCAGTCAGATCGGGAATATGAATAGTACAGTATTATATTCCTCTTCAAAGCAGAGGATCAAATAGGCAAAAAAAAAAAAACCTCAGAATACTGGAGCAAATAATATTAATAATGGACCATAGAAGATAACTTTGTATGCATTCTGTGTGATCAAGCCACACAGTTATTCTCTTCCTCCCTCTCATTCTACAGGTAAAAACGCTAATATGTGGATCTTGTCCTTGAGGTTGAAAACAAAGGAGGTGGTCATATGGACCATACTTTAGGCACCCAGAAAGAAGGATCCTGTTTCTTAATGTGTAATATGTAATTTATAAAAACAAAACACAAAGCCAATGAAAGTGCCTACCACATAGAAGTGTTGGCAGGGGTAAAAAAATAAAATAAAAAAACACTAAAATACCACATGCTCAAGTGCACAGTATGAACTTGATAAATTTTATCCACAACTATTACGTTTTTACTGATGAGGGAATTAAGACCTAGAAAAATAAACAGCAAGGAAAATGAATTCTTATTCATTTCTTATTCATTCAGGTGTTTTTGTTTGTGGGTTTTAATTGCATTTTACCAGAGACAGGGACAGAAATCACAAAATTAAGATTTGAGCCCTAAAATGCAGAAGGTGTGGACTGACTTCTTAATTAGTGAAGATAGCTAGCGCAATCACTTTTCCCCTCAACCGCGTGATGGAAATACAAAGCCCTCTAGGTACTCAATGGGTCTTTGCACCCTCCATCCCCGCATCTGACTTCTCAACTGGAGGTTCAGGGAGGCTTGTTCAGTGAAAGGACATGAAGGGATGTACTCAATTAGGAGCTATACGATTCCTCTGCTCCAAGACTTGCAGCCGTATTCTACACACAACTACAAAGCCACAGGAAAAGCACATCTTGTGAGCCTTGCCAGCAACCTCCCCAGCAATTCTCAGGAAAATTCCCTGGAGTAATAGGGCGTTTGAGATCTTCATCACTTGCCAGGAAGAGACACAGGCTACAATCCTGCCACTGCATTTAAGAGAAGCATCACCTGTGAAATGCCAGTACAGTCTCATTCAATATTAATAATGTGTCAAGCATGTAGATTTTTCTTGAAGGCTGGTTAGTGACAAGCAGAAGACAAAAAATTCTGAGAGGAAATCAGGTGAAGCAAACATCAGAAGCCAAGAGCATAAGCAATGGGGTTTGGGGAGATGTCTGGCCGTGAACGATGAAGAATCCACAAGGGAGGAGTTCTGCGTGGCTGGGTTTTCAGTGGCAACTCAGCTAACGAACAGTGTCAGTTCCTAAGGGGAGGAACAGGTCCTGGGAAGACAAAGGCCAAGATGCGACCATGGTTCCCATTTCTAAATATTTAAGTGTCCTATAGTACACTTTGTACCTTAGAAAACTGCTACACATTGGAACTGGAAGGAGGCCTTCTGAATCACCCAGCAACATGACACATTATACAGATTAGACTCTGAGCCCAGAGGGGTGAAGGAGAGCCTGAGGGAAAGTAGCAGAGGCGGGATGAAACCTTCTAGTTTCCTAGTTATTTGCCCTGTATCACATGTAACTTTTTGTCTGTACAACCAACTATGAAAGAGAGTTTCACTGCACTCACATCAGTCCGCTTCTCTTTTCCCCCAGTATGTCACAGGTTGAATTTTAATTTTTTAATTTTTAATTTTTTAAAAGATTTTATTTATTTATTCATGAGACACACACACACACACACAGAGAGAGAGAGAGAGAGGCAGAAATAGGCAGAGGGAGAAGCAGACTCCCTGTGGTGAGCCCCATGTGGGACTCGATCCCAGGATCCCAGGATCACAGCCTGAGCCAAAGACAGATGCTTAACCACTGAGACATTCAGGTGCCCCAGAGGTTGAATTTTTATACCTATATTTACATTCAATTTGTTTGTTGGTTTTTAAGTACAATTAATACACAATCAACTCACTGTAATCTTAAAGACATTTGCTTCTACTATATTTAGTGTTGAAGAGAAAGGGGAAACCTCAGATGAACTTTTCTGAATTCCAGAGCTCTTACAGTTTAAGAAGCAAACCAGGAGAAGAAACTTTTCACATATGGAGTAAATGCAGTTTAAGGAAATCAAAATGTAGAATGGCTTCTATACTATCCTTCCAATTGTCAGCCCTCTTTCCTCTGACACACATGTTCCCTCTCCATACATGCTCACCAGGCGCTATACGCCACTGGTCTGCCATTGGAAAAAAAAAAAAAAAGCAAAACAATTACTAGAAAGTAGAAAAATGACAGTAAGAGAAATTGGTTCAAGATCAGGAAAGGGGTCTACTGTCACTGCCACAATGCACAATGGCTTTTAGGAGCTTCATGGTACAAGTAAAGCTGTCCAGGTCTATATATCTCTGAAAGTACATGTTTATTCAGGTATAAATCCCAAGGCAAAACTGTTCAGTCCAGAATGTTCATCTCCTGGCATTTTCAGCCTCCCAATTCTATAGTTCCCTGTCTTTTGGAGAAATTGAGAATTAAGGTGGCTGATAAGAAAAACAGCTGTTTCCATACTCTTAGAGGCAAGAAAATATTCCAAACTCATCACTTAAAAATCATTGCCTTCTTCACTCTATCATATCCCATCCAAGATTACAAATCCAGAACTGTTTTTTTTAAGATTTTATTTATTTATTTAAACAGAGAGAGAGAGAAAGAGAGAGAGAACACAAATAGGGAGAGTAGCAGAGGGAAGGAGAAGCAAGCTCTATGCTAAGCAAGGAGCCCAACATGGAGCTCGACCCCAGGACCCTGGGATCACGACCTGAGCTGAAGGCAGATGTTTAATGACTGAGCCATCAAGGCAAACCACAAATCCATAACTGTTAACAGAACCCACAATAATTTATATTTTACCTGGCAGTTTTAGACACATTATATTCTTTGATCACAGAAGGAGGCATTGTTGCCTCCATTTTGGAGTTTGGAAAGAGAGGCTCAGGAATGATTTGAGAAAGTCATGGTGCTAGTGGGCAGCAGAGCTCTCTGAATCCAGAACCGGTAACCCTCCCAGAGTCAGTCCTTTCTTCATTAACCCTCTTAGGCTTAGGCGCTCTGGTATGATGGTTAGTCCTTTGGTTTCCAGTTTAGAAACCTTATATATAATCTCTTCCTTCAATTCTTCCCACTTACATCAATTCTTTATGCTAACAAATGTCTCAAACCATGTTCTTTCCTTCTGTCTTATACCAAACTAGCTACTGAGCTTCTCTTTGAATATAGGGATGCAATTTCAGAAAGATCTCTTTAAACTTCCCTGACACTAACTATAGTTCCTGAGGTACATTTTGCAGTATCCTCCATAGAGAATAATAAGATAGGGTCAGGAGACCTAAATTCTTGCCCTACGTCTATCAGTGTGACCACCATTAGTAGTAGTAGTACCACACCCACCACCTAATAGGCAATGCTTCCTATATGCCAGGTATTAAGTAATAAATTTTTATGATGTCTTTCAATTCTCATAACCACTCTTTCAGATAGTTTTATTATTGTCCCCATTTAATAAATGAGGATTGTGAGTCTTAGGTAAGGGAAAGAATATCCACATGACTACACAGAGTTAAATTAATTAAACAAGGAGACCATTAGACTGAGGAGGTTTTAATGCCTTAGCAGACTCCCTAAGCAAACCAAAGTCTAAGCCAATAATGCCTCAAGGTCAAAAAATCAAAACACCAGGAAATTGATCACAAACAGCCAACTAGACTTTCTCAGCTAATGCAACTGCTTCAGCTGTAGTCAACCGAACAATTTTCTTGCTTTGCTCCTGCTTCTTCTCTATAAAAGGCTTGCCCCCAGTTCCTGTTGGTGGAGTGCTCTCAACCACTTCCAGTTTGGTGCTGCCTTTTTCAAATTGATATTTGCTCAAATAAATTCAACATTTTTAATATGTCTAGGTTTATCTTTTAACCATAGGAAGTATGTGAGAGAGGATTCTCACACAGGTCTGCCTCATTCCAGAGTCTAAAATTTAACCCTGACTGTAACCAAGTAATTTCTCTTTTCTTGTGCCCAGCATTTTCATGTATAATATGTAAGAAGGTAAAAAAAAATAATGATCTCTAATCTCTACAGGATGATGGGCTTATAATAATCGTGAATTTCAGGAATGTTTCCTAGCCTGAATCTTAAAATTGTAAAATCAAGGCAGTTTTTCAGGGAAAACACTGGAGTTGCGGTAGGTGGACACTAGTTAATATAAAGTGGAACAAACTGGGTCTCTTTAATGAGGAGCATAAAATCCTTGATTAGCAGTTCCCAGCATCAGAAGGCACATGTCACAGCCAAGAGGCAATGGGGCAGATCACATCTGTCTGAATTAGAGTGTCATTATCTAGTCATGTTTCCAATGGAGGCTCTGAAGCGATCTTCAACACTCAACTTTCCCTCACAACACCCACTTTTAAAAAGCAGAGAAGTCAAAAATGTCAGCTTGTCCTCGAAGGCAGCTCCCTCAGGCATTAGCTGCCTCTGTCTTATTAAGTATAGTCAGGCATGACTCAGCTCCTCCATCAACTGTCTGCGAAGGAGAACATTTCACGCTGGTAGAAAATCACCTTAAGCAGAAATATGAAAGCATTTAAGGTACCCAATTAGAGCTGCATTGCTTATTACTCAAAATCAAATCATCCTTTTCTTATCCTCGACAGGAGAGCCTAATCACCACCAGTAGGGAAACAAAACTACATTTGCTTAGAACACATAAGATGACCCTGTCACCTCCAGTTACAACGATCAGCCACTCAGACATCTCTTCTGTCTGGGTCACAAAGAAAGGTGACCTGTGGGTTATGGTGTGTCCTTCAATCAATCAACCCTCTGTGAGAACCTACTACACACAACAGTGTATACTGTGCAGTTTCCAGGGGAAGGACAAAGAGACAAGGAAGACGTGGTCTCCCATCTCAAAGATCTCACCATCTAGAGAGGGTGCACAGACATTCACAATGCAAACAAAATGAAGTAAATGTTAAAAAGAAAAAGATGTAGCATGTCACAAGAGGCCGGAAGGAGTTCTTATTTCAGACTGTGAGAGGTGGGAAGTTCAAGGAAATCTTCACAGAAGAGATGGCATCTGAATTAAGCCTGAAAAATGAAAAGAATGTGTGCTGACAGATAGAAGGGATAGAACCAGGCTGATAGAACAAGGTTGGCAAAGGCACAGAGTGTGTGGGGGCTGTGAGGAACCCGTCAGTCAGCTGGGGCTGGATTACAGGGTGTGTGATGTCAGAGCAGAGCCTGAGAGTGGGACACTAGGGTTAATATTGGGGGAAGGGTTCATACTTTATCTTGGTGGCAATCGGGAATCACTGGTGGTCCTGGAAGAATGAAGGGGCACATATTAATTACAACTAGGGCAGAGATAAAGACAGATTGGTAAATATATTTGTACCCTGAGGCTGTCTGATGGGTCATACATGTGTGCAATTCCATATGAGTTGAGAATGGAATTTCTCTATCTACTTGTTATCTCTGCCTTTACTTGTACAAACCACAAATGAAGACAAAAGAGACCATTAGAGCAACCTGGGCAGGAGAGAGTAGGGAGGCAGTGAAGCTGATCACTTCCACGGGGGTCCTTTGGCTCTATAGTTGATGAAGTGAGTTGAGGACTGTAATTTATCAAGGTGAGAAAGACATTGCTGTTCCCTCTCCATCTCCCAACCCCCATCATCAACACTGATAATACATGGGGCTATAGAGGGGGGCAGCCACTTTATTAGAGTTTCCAAAATTTAATTATCCAGAACCTTTATTGTTTCTCTCTTGAGCCTATCCCCAAAGTATTTTAATAACCAGAAACTTCAATGAATGGCAGCGCTCTGTAGTGCAGCACACTATGTATACATCCATTATGGCACGCAGAACACCGATCCACGGTTACAGATGTTTCAATGCCTGGATTCTCCTTCCAACTACCTAGGACTTCTTATTAACAAGACAATTGTCCTTTTCATCATCATGGCCCCATTGTGCCCGAAAAAGTAAAAAAATCTGTAAACATTCTGAGCAGAGAAGAGAATAGTGGTAGATCTGATGATGGCTCTGGGAACAGGATTTTTAAACTAGTTGAAAAATTAAAGGTTAGCAAAGATAAGCCGCAAATGAGAAGAAAATATTTTTAAATTACATATCTGATAAAGGACTTATACCCAGGTTAAATAAAAATAAATATCTTCTCCTTCAAAAAGAAGATAATTTGAAAAGGGACAAAATATTTCAATAAATATTTTATCAAATTAGATATACAGAGACCAAATAAGCCTATAAAAACATATCCCAAATCATTAGTTGCAAATTAAAAATTACACAAAATACCATTCCATACTTACTAGAATGGTTAATATTTTAAAAATGGAAAATATCAAGCTGTGGCGAGGATACACAGCAGCTGAAACTCTCACTCATTGCTGAGGGGAATGCACAATGAAATACAAGCACTTTGCAAAACAGCTTAACATTTTCGTATTAAGTTAAACATCCACTAACAGTACGACCTACCAATATTAGTTCTAGGTATTAACCCAAGAGAAATGAAAACTCACGTCCAGACAAAAAAGCCTATACTCAGATGTTTATAGCAGACTTAATCATAATTGTCAAAACTTTAAAGCAGCCAAACGAACTTTAGCTAGTGAATGAATAAACAAACTGTGATATATCTATACAACGGAATATCACTCAGTGACCAGAAATGAACTTCTGATACACTCGATAATATGAACACATCACAAATACATTATGCTAAGTGAAAGAACTCCAGTACCGTATGATTCCATCTAAATGACATTCTGGATAAGGTATGATTGTAGGAACATAAGAAAGATCAGTGATTGGGAGGGGCTTGGAGTTTGGGAAGGTTGACTGTTCAGTAGAAGCATGAGAGAAATTTGGGAACTTTTCTGTATCTCAAGTGTAGCAGTTTTATGCAGCTGTAAGCATTTGCCCAAATTCAGAGGCTCCATACACCTAAAACTGAATTATACCATATGTAAATTAAAAGAGTAAATTTAAAAAATAAATTCTAAAAAGCTAAGAGTTGTGTAGAATAAAAAATGGATCTAAATAATTCCAGCCTCTTGAGCAGAGATTGGCTTTACTTGCAATGTCTGGGTGGGGGTGGGAGGGGGTAAGCATTTGGTTACGGACTCATTCTGCACTGCCTTCACCCAACCATTTCCAAGGAGTCGAATCATATAAATCCTCCAAGACCTAACTCTATCACTACTGCTCTAGATATGACTGGCTTTCTCTTGTGACACTACTTCCTATCTTGCATAACTCTTATTTGAAGTTATGGCTCATCTCCTGCTAGATTGTGAGCTTAAAGATAGTGCTTGGATCCTGATTACCCAACACAGTGTCCCAGCATACAGTGTGGTGGATATTTGTTTCAGATTGGGTACAATGAGGTAGCTCAGTGTAAAAGCAGAGACCAGTAACTGCATAGAGATAAAAGTCTACACTTCCTCAGAACTTCTGGACATACCTGGGAGTTCTCCACATCATGTTCTCCCACACAAATAATATCATAACTGATGTAAAGACTGACATTTTAGCCAATTATTACATCTATTCATTCACTCCCTGGGTATTTAACTGAGCACCTAGTAAGTGCAAAGTCTTCTGCAAGGCACTAAAGATATAGAGGTGAATACAACTGCGCCTGTCCCAGTGGAGCTTTCATCCCAGGAAAGATGACAGAAATTAAATAACTAATTGACTAAGTCATTAAGTAAATAATTACAAATTAATAACTTAGATGCTATTGTAACAGGTACAATGAAAAAGAAGTACAGGGTAATATGAAAGAATATATAACAGGGAGATATATATCTCTCTGAAGAACTGACTTTTGCACTGAGTGCTGTGGGTTTTGAAGAATATGCTACTACTTGCCTTTGAGGGACAAAGTTGAGGGTTGACTGTGTGATGGCCTTAGAAGTAGAAAGGCAACACTCTATGTGAATGTCTGAAAGTATCTCAGGAGACTTCATTGCTAGGATCAAGAAAATGGAACACAAAGAGGTTATAGGGAGCAAGAGTGGAGAAGGAACAGCCAGTTTGAAAGCAACTGCAGAAAAGTCAAGGCTTGGATGAAGATGATACTTAGAGAGAAGTGGACAAAGCCACATAAAAGAAGAGCTAAAATGGACTGATGAGAAGTACAAAAAAAAAAAAGAAAAAAGAAAAAAAGGAAAAAGGAAGAAAGGAAGGAAAGAAGGAGAAGAAAGAAAGAAAGAAAGAAAGAAAGAAAAGAAAGAAAGAAAGAAAGAAAGAAAGAAAGAAAGAAAGAAAGAAAGAAAGAAAGAAAGAAAGAAAGAAAGAAAGAAAGAAAAAAAAAGAATTTGTTCAGAGGCTCTTGAACCTCAAATTTAAGTATCAATTACGGAACCTTAGAGGGCTAGGCTCAGAAGGAACTAGACAATTTTACAGATGAGGAAACAAGATTCAGGAAGGTTAAGTAACTTATCCAAGGTCACCCTGTAACGTAGCAACAGAACTAAATCACAATATCAAGCTACTTTATGTTCCTTGTGTTATTTCTTATTTATATTGTTTGAAGTCCAAATCCAACCTCTACTTTATTCTGAAAAGAAACTAGAGATTATTATCCTTCATTTTTAAAGCAAGCACTGTGATGGTGCCATCCACGGGGTATAGTCAATTAACAGAGACCCTAAGACATTTAGATTGAGATACAGGATATTGTAAATAGTATAAAGATAGGAACAGGACTGATTTTTTCACCATTGTATCCTAATGCTTAGCAAGTGCCTGGCTCATCAAAATATTTCAATAAATCCCTGCTCAAAAAAAATGAATAAATACATTTTCTTTTGCAATTATATTGAACAATACAAATCTCAACTGATTTACAGTCATCAAAGTCAAAATGAGTGGCAGAGAATCATGGGAGCTTAGACTAATTGTCAAGCAATTGGTTTTGAAGAATATGCTACTACTTGCCTTTGAATTCTTGGAAGGTTGATAAGTAAATAAACATCTGGGAAAAAATGAAAACCCTTCTGGGCAAGAGTTTAATTACATTTGGAAATGTGTACTCTTGTTGGCCAACGCCCAGCTTTGAATGCAAAAATCTCAATCCTAATCTAATACAGAGAACCAATTGGTGCCTATCCCTACACCAAGTGTCAAGTGCATAGTGTCAGTTTTAACGTTCATCAACTGAGTTTCTGCTTACTTACTTGCTTTTGCTGATTACAGAAAATCTTTGAAGTATGTTATCTCACTGTATCTCCATAACAACTTTGTGATATTATCATCTTCATTTTATAGATAAGGACAGAGAATCACATGAAGCCAAGATTTGACTTGAGTCCAGAATTTTTTTCTCTGCATTATATGTTGTGAATTATTCAGGGCATTTTCTGACCCAGGACATTTTCTGAGCTCCCATAACAATAAAATTTAAATTCATTACACTGACAAAAAAGAAAATACTCAGCTGCTCCTCTCCTGGATAAGAGACTAATGGGCTGAGTCTTGGGAAGACCTCTGAATTCACCATGATGTTTTTGAGGTAATGCATTTTATCTTAAGGAGTTAAGGAGCCATTCTAACGGTGGCTGTAGTATTGCACCCAACCTGAGACACATCTGTTATTCAAAACTTCAAAAAGGCTTTTACAATGTTAGTTTGGCAGTATTTCAAAATGTTAAACATAGAATTACCATATGACTCAGCAATTCTCTTTCTAGGTATATACACAAGAGAAATGAAAAACACATGCCCATACAAAAACGTGTACACAAATGTCCACAGCATTACTTATAATAACACTAAAAATGAAAACAATCTAAATGCCCATCAGTGATGAATGGATATACAATGGCATGTTATTTATCAATAAAAAGTAATGAAGTACTACTACACACTACAACATGGATGTATGTTGAAACCTTAAGTGAAAACATTATGCTAAGCCAGTCACAAAAATCCACATACATGGATGCCTGGGTGGCTCAGAGGTTAAGTGCCTGCCTTCAGCTCAGGTCATAATCACGGGATCGGATCTAGTCCTGTATTGGGCTCCCCACAGGGAGTCTGCTTCTCCCTCTGCCTGTGTCTCTGCCTCTCTCTCTTTCTGTGTCTCTCATGAATAAATTAATGTTTTTTAAAAATCAACATACAATATAATTCCATTTCTATGAAATGCCCAGAGTAGGCAAATCTATAGAGAATAGAAAGGAGCCTAGTGGTTGCCTGAGGCTGAAGTAATTGGGAGAAGGGATGGGGATTGGCAGCTAATGGATACGTTTTCTTCCTTGGGTGATGAATATGTTCTTAACTTAAGGCTTAGGATGTAGTGATGGCAAGGCTAACATGACTGATTTATCTCTCTTTTTTTTTAATTTTATTTATTTATTTATTTATTTATTTATTTATTTATTCATGAAAGACACACAGAGAGAGAGGTAGAGACATAGGCAGAGGGAGAAGCAGACCACTGAGCCACCCATGCGCCCGTATTACTGGTTTCTGTTGCTGTCAACATGTGGAGTCTTTAGAAAAAATATAAAATAAATGATGGCCTTAGTAGTGAAAGGGTTGGGAACCCCTATGTCTCCTAGGGAAAAGAATAGCGGGTTTGGGACTAGAAGACAAAGGCTGGAGAGTACTGGTTCCTCTGTCACTGTCTGCATGGCTCCATAGCTAAGTCTCCTAACTTCTCCAAGTCTCTGTTCCTTACCTGTGAAACAGAAATACGATACACTTTATTGCTATTCTGATGATCAATAATGCCAGCATTTTGAAACTATAAAACACTATAATATAAATTGCATTCACCACTATAATGCTTAGTTGATACAGTGATAATGTGAACTGTATCTGGTACATACTGTAAGCCTGGAACTACATGTGTTCATTGCACGGGGAAATGAAGAAAGCTGATAGGTGGAGGAAGCCATACTCATTTGTTTAACACATGTATAATCATGTCCACAGATGTTGAAATATTGACACGAGGCTGAGTATACTCAGTAGTACTGATATCTTAAAAAAACAGAAACAGAAAACTGCCTGTAATCAACAGAAATGTTTAAATGAGCTGATGAACTAGACAAGAATTAGTGTATATAGATATTTTGGGGGATTGAGTATCTAGCACAAGCAAACTTTGAAGCAAAGAAGTGGGGCATCAATGATTTCAACTTCCAGTTTGGGTGTTTAAATGTTTGTTTTCTTTTTTTAAAAAGATTTTCATTTATTTATTTATTGACAAGAGACGCAAAGAGAGAGGCAGAAACATTGGCAGAGGGAAAAGCAGGCTCCCTGTGGAGAGCCCGATGTGGGACTGGATCCTAGGACCCCGGGACCATGCCCTGAGCCAAAGGCAGACGTTCAACCACTGAGCCACCCAGGCATCCCAAATGTTTACTGTCTTGAAATTCCATACCTAGCATAAATATCAGCCGTCATTGTGATGCAGAAATTCAACAGTAATATCTCTTTTCCCTTACCAATCTCCAAACTTAGTAATCTATCAAGGTCATTTCATGAACATTGAAATCATCACTGTGCTGGTGAGGTTATTAACAACCCAATTTACAGGTAGAAACAAAGAGCTAATTTACCAACAGTATCTTGCAATTGTTCCTTATTCACCATCCTGAGAACTCCAATGGTTTAGGCCTTTGTTCTTCCTTCTAAAAATTAAGTTACTCTTTATTTCTAATTATAAATGTAATCAGATTGCAATATATTCAAATAATACATAAGATTATTTTAAGAGGGTGCAAATAAATTCAAACAAAATTCCATCTTTTAAAGATAATCACTGATAAGCCTTGGGTATATTCTCCCAAAGGTTTGCTACATATATGCACACACACATATATATATACATATGCGCATGGTTGTGTGTAGATAAACCTTCTGGGGGGTGGGAGGGATCTGCTTTGTACAGTCTGCTTATCAACTGCCATGGGGCAAATACTCTCCATCAAGGTCAATTTCAAACTACAACAATTTACCAAAGGGCTCACAAAATTCCTAAAAACTGAACAAGTGGCTCTCGTGAGCCAGCTGGTATGACCCTGCTCCAGGAAACAAGTCCCACAGTTTTTAAAGTTTGCAGACTACTCCTGCTGTATGGTACCTGTTTTTAAACAGAGATAATCTGTTATAAACTAACTTCCATATCGATAAATACAAAATTATACTTTTACTGTCACAACCGTATTCCCATGTTATTGATATAACAAATTATTGAAGTATCCTCTACCAATGGATATTTTATAGTGTTTCCAATATTACCTACTTTAACAACTGTATGAAAAATAAAGTTGTGAATACATCTTGATGCACTTCGCTGCTTATTTCCATAGGAAATATGTGTAGAAGTCTCATTATAAGGCCAAAGAGAGGCACTTTGGTGTTTCTAGAACAAATAGCCACAGTGTCCTCCACAATGCCTGTTCCAAGTGCACTCTTGCCCACAGGGCACACAAACAACACATCTGGTTGTTACCTCCCCATGTCCTGACCAGTGCCAGGTAGGATTTGTTTTCTTTAATCACTGTCAAGGTAATGAGTGAAAAATGCTATCTAATTGTTGTTTGAATTCCATCTATCTTCTTACTCATGATCCTGAGCTTCTTTTTACGATGATCAATTTACTTTTATGTTTTTTGAACTGCCTGAACTTCAAGTTAAAAATCTTTGCTCATTTTTCATAGAGTCTACTTCGTATTGGAAGGTTTTTTTGGTGTGTGTTCAAAAGCTCCTTAATGACATTAACCCTTTGCTATATCCTATATTTTCCATTCATCCTTTAACTTATAATATTTTAATGCTACACTAATTCTGTCAATCTTTTTTTTTAAATTTTTATTTATTTATAACAGTCACTCAGAGAGAGAGAGAGAGAGAGGCAGAGACATAGGCAGAGGGAGAAGCAGGCTCCATGCACCGGAAGCCCGACGTGGGATTCGATCCTGGGTCTCCAGGATCGTGCCCTGGGCCGAAGGCAGGCGCTAAACCACTGCGCCACCCAGGGATCCCTAATTTTGTCAATCTTTATGTAGTCAAACATGTCAAACCTTTACTGGCCCCCACCTTTGATGATCTACCTGGAAAGTCATTCTCTACTTCAACATTATGAAAAAGTCTGCATATATTTTCTTCTAGTACTTTTAGGATTTCACTTGTTTTTCACATTTAAATATTTCTTTCAACTGAGATTTGTTTGGGGTCAGGAAAAATGTAAGAATGTAACTTTATTTTTAAGGAAATTATCCAAATGTTCTAGCATTTAAATATATCTTTTCCACTAACTCTGGATGCTACCTTGGGCAGCTGCCAGCTGCAGAGCTGGCTTCCTTTCTTTTCTGGATTCCCGGTTTCACTTCAATTTTGTCCTCTGAGGATTTCTTACCAACTCAGCAATTCAATTTAAAAAACATTTATTTTTAAATGCGGCATTTCTAGTTGCTTTACAGCATAAGGGTTCTTTAGGAGACCTTGTCCACCATACTGAGAGAAACTGAAATCTTCTCCAATCTATTTCTCACATAGAAGCTAGCATGAACGTGCAAAACCAGATAATGTCAGGGACCAGCTCAAATCCTTTCAATGACTTTTTGTCACAGCCAAGGAAAATGTCACAAACCCCTTTATATGCACTGGATCCTGCCTCCCCTTTCCTCCTCTGCTCATGTCCCTTTCTTCCTAGCTTTGTAACTGCAGCAACACTGGCATCATGATCCTCAGAGCTCAGGGTCTTCACAGATACCATCCCACTGCTTTCTCTTTGCTTTGCATAATGGTTCTTTTCCATCCTTCAATTCTCAAGAGAATGTCATCTGCTCAATTGGATGTTCCCTAGCCACCTAAGAAAGGGAGCACTGTCCTGTTATTTTCCATCAGTGTAATGCCCTACTGATAACCTTCATAGAACAGTTTTTAAAAATGTGTTTATTTACTTATTTTCTTTTGTCCCACATTCTCCCCAGGACTCTAAGTTCCATGAGAGCAGATATCATTTCTGTCTTATTTACTAATAAATATAGGCAAGCACAATGCCTAGCACATATCCGTACACTATGAATGAATGAATGCAAAGTGTCTTACTCATCTTTACATTCCTGTGGTACAAAGCTTTGCATATAACACGCACCCAGGAAATATCTACTGGGCTAGGTTTCACATCTAATCATGAAAAAGCAGGGGGATCCCTGGGTGGCTCAGCAGTTTAGCACCTGCCTTCAGCCCAGGGCGTGATCCTGGGCTCTGGATCAAGTCCTGCATCGGGCTCCCTGCATGGAGCCTGCTTCTCCCTCTGCCTGTGTCTCTGCCTCTCTCTCTCTCTCTCTCTCTCTCTCTCTGTCTCTCTCTCTCTCTCATGAATAAATAAAATTTTAAAAGAAAAAGAAATTTTTCTAAATGTACATTATGTAGACCTGTTCCTTTTAAATCACAAAGGTGCTTTCTCAAAATAAGAAGGGAATGCCTACCATTCTTCTGTGATTATTGTATGTTTTAAAATGGATAACTAACCTATGAAAACTATTGATTTCCCTGAGATCGGAAGGGATTTATTCATTAAACCTGAAAAAAGAATTTCAGCCATTCAATTCTGGAGGGTTTGCAGTGAGTGAAATAACATATCTATGTATGGATTGGTGATAATGCCCTCAGCCCAATCTTCTATGCAGTTGCTGAATCCAGGTGACAGTTATTCTGGCTACTTTGTTGCCACACACACACACACACACACACACACACACCACACACACACATACACACAAAACGACATTTTCTGAAAAAGATAAAACATTCCAGCTCCATCAGGAAAAAAATGGAACTTGGAGTGAAACCATCATCAAATTTCAAAATTCACACCCAATCACTGCCAAAGTCTAGCAGAAAAAAAAAAATCTGGTATTTTTAGACTAAAAAGAATTTTCTAGAGCTTTATACTGCTGGATACCAAAAAACTCTCTGAGCCACATGTAAACATCATTTACTAAGTCCCTAAACACCCAGGAAGAAGGACAAAGCCTCCTCCAGTTGGGTAAAAAAGACAAGATAGGATGTTACATTTAGTAGCTTTGAGTTAGCCACATGGGAAGCCAAATGAATAATGCCAAAGCAATCTTGCAGCAAACTAAAGTTAATGGCTTCCCACTCCACTCAAACCCACTGAATCTGCAATGAACTACTATTCCTTCATCCACCCGTAATCTTATTTAGAACTGCTTTGTCCTTTAGAAAAATTTTTATAACCTTGGAAAAATGTATATAATCTGAATATATGTAATGCAAATGCACTGTGTATGTTTCAGGAAGCCTAGGGCAAATAAATTTAAAATAGTATCTGCGACATGAAAAATCACATCCTATGTTTGGTTTTTAAATTGGTTGAATGTTTCTTTTCAAATGTGTGTGCTCCATATCGTCAATTATTGACAGACAGCTGTGGCTGGCATATTTAAAAAGCAAAGAGTTATAAATGTAAAGAATTTCAGCAGCAACAGAGTATAGCACAAATAGCATGCGTGGGTTTTAAAGTCAAACAGGTATACAAGGTGTACCAGTTAATAGCTATAGTAAGTTACTAAGTTAATTTAACTTTTTAAATTCACTTTTCTGAATCTGGAGTTCCTTACTGGTAAAGAAATGAAAATGCCTATTTCTATCTAATGGAGCTGTTCAAAGATTTATGTAAAATACATATATATAAAATCATTCCCTGGTTCAATTAATGTTAATTTAAATTTCCCTCACCCACATCTTCATTCTCTTCTATTACACACACACATTCCAGTAGATAGTTATTACCAATTTACAGACAATTAGCATAAAAGAGATTTAAAGCCATGCTTAGCTTGACATGATCTTCCTTTAGGGATAAAAAAAAATTCAATAGTATGTATGTTTCATGACTATTTCAGTCATCAATTATCACTGCATTGTAGATGAGAGAAAGAACTCTTTTAATAACAGGATATTTAGACTAATAAAGGTGAGATATCTAAGAGTTTGCTTTAATCAAGCAAACAGGAACAAAGACCCTGCCTTCATGCTTTTCCTGAAATCCTCCTAAGTATCTCGCTAAGAACACTGCCTGCAGTGGGTACTACTCCTCCAACACTTTTACTGACTAACCGTTCTACTTACAATTTCCATGATTTAATTATTCTCCAAAGCCACACCTTCCTCCTAGACCTGAATACAAGCTGGGTTGCCACTGAGCCTGAAGCAGTTTCTGCTGCTAGGAAAGATGTGTTACGGCTCAGTGTCAATTGTAAACAACAGCAGATTGTCTCTGCCTTAGACCTATGAATGCAGAGTGCAAAGAGGGTTACAGAGTCCGACATTCCTGCCTGCTGTCTCTTCTTCATTTTCGTGAAGGCCACGCACAGCTCTTTGCTCCCACCACATCTGCTGTATACTTCCTTCAAAACAACAGTATTGTGCAAAATACTTAGTCGACACAACATTATCCCTGGGCATGTTAATGGCTGGAGAAGACTATAGGACATCTCTATATTATTTAAGTCTTCTACTTGCTCTCATCATTTTAACACACTAGGAAGGAGAGAGAATGTAAAAAAAAATAATGAAACATTCAAACCTAGAAAAAAATGAAACATTCAAAAAGAATGCCATCCAATATAAACCTCAGGCAGGGGAGGCCAAGGGGGAGTATTTAAGTACTAAAAATTTGGGGTTTTTTTAATAATATGAAAGATATATATATACCTGGTTTTGTATCAAATCCAGGGAGCCCATCTGTGGAAAGACTACCTCTTATCTCTATCTCTCTCTTTGTATCTCTAACTCTCTCTCCTCCTCCTCTTCCTTCTCTCCCTCTCTCTCTCTCCTTTCTCTCGGCCTTTCTGTCTCTATCAGTATCTCTATCTGCATCTATTCTCTCTCTCCCTTTTTCTTCCTTTTCTCTCCCCCTCTCTGCTCCTTCTCTTCATCGTCCTCTACCCTGAGTGGACAGTAAAAGTGCTGAAGAGGCGTTTAGAATCAAGCATATGATGTCAAAAAGTCTTGCATAAGAGAAGTTCAATTTTCCCTAGGGAACAAGACAGATCAAAAAGTCCAAATCAAATTAGAAAATATGAGGATAAAATTAATGCTTTCTCTCTGAAAAGCAAAAATTAGTTCATCAAGCAATTGGGGGGCAGAATGAACTCCCAAAAGACCTAGAGAACAAAGTTAACTCAGGCACATCAATTTAAGCTATTAGGAATAATGTGTTTAAATAGCAAACAAGTCCATGGCGAATGACTAAAGGTTTCTCCCCAAAGTAAAAAAAGACAAACAAAGCTATAGTAAATAATGGTTAATAATGGTTGAGATCCACTTGGAAACAAAAATTTGTATATCTGTGTTTGCTTTAACAATAATACAGTCCTATAATTCAACTATGCTTGTACCTGTATGCAAGTTTAAGTAATGAGAAATCAAAACTCCACAATATAATGTTAAGAAAATCATATTTACATAGAAAACCATTAGGGACTGATGGAGGCACTCTCTTTCAGTTCCTTCCCTTTTGAGTATCTATGTTTATGGTATAGACCCCACAAGTTCCACTGAGTAGCATAGTCAGGCAATACTTTTCACTTGTTCCCTTTTGCTGGCATGACAAGCTCAAACTTTACGGTGACCCAAATGTTTAGTTATATAAGTTCAGGAAAAATGCAAACATTTTTGCACTGTACACCTTGGTGTACATATCAAAGTGCATACTCCTGCCTACATCGCGGGGCACTTCAAAAAACATGAAAGTATCTCAAAAGGAAAAAAAAAAAAAAACACAATGGGCTGCTAAACAAAGAGCCTTAAACTACTACTAGTCCAGACTCTAAGACAGGGATGTGATACTTATTTCTCAATAATGTATAGTTATACCAAAAGTTTTGATTTTGACAGCAGAAAGAGAAATAAAATTCATGAAAACAACACAACCCAGCCACAACTAGATTATTGAAGGTGTGATTATTTTATCTGTTCTCTCACATTTTCTCAGTCATCTTGTATTATCAGTGTTCCTACTGCCTCTAAAGCAGAAAGACAAAAGAAGGCAATTCTGTATATCAGCTTTTACAGGTTTCAATAATAGGTACTTGAAATTATTGACTGAGGTTTTCAGATTATTTGTAAAATGGGTCCATTTTCTCTTTGTTCCTCAAAAATAAATAATGAGAGACACTGGCTCTTAGTGGATTTAAAAATAAAGCAACCATTGTTTTTATCTTGAGAATGGATATATATATTATTTTCTAAAGAAGTTAATTAGCTAAGGAGAAAAGATATTTTTAAAACAGTGGAATAAAAATGGGTGAGAATTGGCCCAGGACTAAGTCACTGATCATCAAGACAGTTGATCTGGTTTTACAAAGCTCATCTCAATAAGGCAGAAACAAATTATCTGAGGTGGGGGTGGGGGAAATGCAGAAACAAAGGTGATTTAAACCTGAACAAATTCTCAAAAACCAGATATTGTCACTCATAACCCTATACACGAAATGTATTCCCTGAAAAAAGCCTGGTTTCTTTTAACTAACACAGCCATGTGAAGGAAGAATCAGGTCATTTTTCTAAACATAGAATTATCACTGTGATACAAGAAGCTGTTCAGGAGAGTTTATATATGCAAAGTCAGCATCAAGCCAATACATTATGGTACTCAAACCTCTTTTCAATCAGGCTATAGAATATCCACCATTGAGGAGCATAAGTAACTTAAAAATAAGCATCATGTGTTTTAACATACAAAAAAAAGAAAGAAAAAGAAACAAAGAGAGAAGATATCTGCTCCCAAGGGGAAGCATTTAAAGGACCCTCGGGTAAATGTTATAATTCCAATGACCTTTAGATCTCAGAATAAAATGAAACTGTATTCTTCAGACATTCTCGTTGGACTAAATTGCATAGAAACGAAGTGTGTTCAGGGTGACCAGTCATGGACAACAAAGACAGCCCTGAATGTCACAAGTATACCCAAGTTTGGAGTTTTTAAAAAGTATATTCAAATAATAGGAGGCCAGGAGGGCTGGCAACAAAGTGAATCCAAACCAGAACTGAAACATTGTATTGGAAATATTATAGGCCCTTACAAGAGCAAGACAAAAGGAAAAAAGAAAAAAGAACTAACCACCTATATCTAAAATATATTAAACACAAATATCCTTTTTACCTACAGGGATTCCTGTCTTCCACAGACTGTCCCCAGCCTACCCTTCCAGCTTGGGCTCTAAATACCATGATCCCTGATTGCACTGCACTGTTCCTTACCAAATAAGGATGCATTTTCTCCTAGAAAAGAGCAAGTGTTCTTTGATCGAGATGTGTTCTCCAGTATCTCCCTACATGGCTAGTAACTTTCTCTGCTCTATTACAGCATTCTGTTTGGTATTTATTTTCTCATCTTTCTGTCAGACTCAACTGGAAGACATTGACATAAGAGCCTTCCTTTATTCACCCTGGATTCTGTAATATAAAGTTGTCAAATGCGTGATCTTTAAATGAAAGATCTTTAAACACTTGCCATTAGAAAATGCTTATTTAAATCACAGGAAGGGTGTATGCTATGTGCATCCATGACATATGATAATGACCATAATGCTCTTTAATAAAAAATAAAGAAGGTAAAATTGGCCAAAGCTTTGTTATTGTTGGTTGGCTGGTTGGTTGGATTGATAGGTAAGGTCACAGTGAGCAAGGGGTGATTAAATGATTTATTTAATGTCATTAAACATTCACAAAGTGAAACAGTCAAAACTTACAGCAGTGTCTCTCAATTCTTGGTAAGCCAGTGTTTTTATTTATTTATTTATTTATTTATTTAGTTAGTTAGTTAGTTAGTTAGTTACTATAGTGTTATTCAGCCTCAATAAGCCAGAAGATTATTTCTACCCTCTGCAAATTCTTCAAAATTAATGGAAATGAAATCATGGGATTTTACTAGTAGCAGAACAAAGTCATAAGAAGGCAATGTAGTTGAAAAGAAAGAGCTCTGCTTTTGGAGTTGAGACAGTCTTCAAATCCTAGCTCTATCAGACATGCCACCATGAGCACTGTTAACTTAGGTCACCCCCTGGCTCTTCTTTTCCTGAACTATAAAATGTGTGTAAGAATCTCTACCCCCACCCAAACCCCAGCCCCCAGTGTCTTCTGTGACATTAATGATAATGTGTGTGAAATCTAGCCCTGCACCTGGCCCATTGTCAACTGTTTGTTGACTTTGAAATAAAAGACTATATTCAAAGATCTGTGTGTGTGTGTGTGTGTGTGTGTGTGTGCACGCACACTTGGGGAAGAAAACACATTGTTCCTCTTAACCTCGTCTCTCTGACAAATAATTTTGATATGGTGATATTTTTGTAAATTCACCACATTATATGTGTTACCATTCTCACCCTCTCCCCAACTTGGAACCACAAGTTGCAAATATTTATTTCTACCCTAAAGGCAGTTTTAACAGTTCAACTTCCTAACATGCTGCCAATGGAACATACCAAAGGAGAAATGTGTGACAAGTTAAGTTTGCTTTCAGAATCTTGCAAAGCAGAATTTCTTTGAGTTTAATATTGGAAATGTTCAATACCATAACATGCAAAAATGAGAATATTGAATTTTGAGTTTATATTACATTGATTTTCCTCCTGAAAAAAACACCTAATGGGGCAGGGGATGTCAGGAGGAAAGATATCTCTTATCTAAAAAAAAAACCAAAAACAAAAAAAACCCAGAAATCTATTACTAAATCTTTCTTTAGCAGTTAGCAAAACCCGTGACCCCTTGGACCTTTTTTTTTTTTTTTTTTTTTAATTGTATCTGTCTTACTGGAGTCCCAGGAGAGTATATTTTGTTAAAATAGCATGAATCTTGAGAATGGAAGAACTAGCTGAAGTCACAGCTATGTTACGTATTAGCTGTGTGACTCGGTAATTCACTTAAACACTTGATCTTAATTTTCTTTTTCCAAAAATGAGATTACAAGGGCCTGGCCACTCCATAGTTTGGGTGTGAGAGTCAAATGACATGGAAAATGTAAAATGCAAAGTGCTTTCTCAGGGAAGGAAGCTTTATTATTACCATTATAACTACTAGTTTAATTCCTGAAAAGTAAATGCTTGTATTTAAGTATCTGCTTTTATGGCCATCTGAAATGAAAGTGTTGCTCCCACTTTCTTGAACAAATAAGGAAACCACAGTAGTGCTACAAGAAAGACTATGTTCTGGAGTCAGAATTCTGTGCCTTGAGGTCCAGTGCACTCCACTTAAAACATACTGCATGGCGGGGGTTGGGGGGGGTGCCTGGGTGGCTTAGTTGGTTGAGTGTCTGACTCTTGATTTTGTCTCAGGTCATGATCTCAGGGTCATGAGACTGGGCTTTGCATTGGGCTCTGCACTCAGTGGGGAGTCTGCTTGAGATTCTCTCCCTCTCCCTCTATCCCTTCCCTCCAGCTCACTCCCCCACTCATGCACAGTTCTTTCTCTCTCAAAATAAAATTAAAATTAAAAAAAAAAAACTTCATAGAACTAAAGCTCTTATATTTATATGGCTTCTTTTTTAAATGTGGGACTTCCCTTAAGAGAAGGGTACATGTAGAAAGGCCCAGAACAACCAGACAAAACTCCTATTAATATCATATGCATGTATATTGCTTTAGGGTTTTCTGCCTATTTCTCCCTTGTTTGTCACATTGATCTGTGATTCCATTAAATGGGTACCTGGAACACAGAATCTCATGAAAGGCCAACATCTGCCAGCATTTACATTTTTCTAAGAAGTGATACCTTGATGCTCGAGAGGTTCACTGATTCCCTCAAAATGTGCAATGGTCCCTTTTGTCCCCTAGTAGCCCAGATTAGCCGTCCCTTTTATTTTTGTCAACAACACTTCCTTTTTGTTCCTCTTCCTCCAACTAGGAAGTGCATCACTGACACAGACACAATATACCTTTTCATAAGGAAGGCAAATGAGTATGTGCCAGATGGGCTGAGGGGATTACAACATGTTTCCTGCTCCCATGGTGACTCAATGGGGCTGGTATGAGAACTTATCTTATTCAAGAAGTCAGCCTCCCTGGCAGAATTATGAGTCACAGTTCCTGGGTAGAAATCTCACTTTCCAATAGCATTTGGGGTGGGGGTAGGGGTCCTCCTTGGGCAGATTACAGTAAAGGTCATTCAGAAAAGAACACTTCCAGGAGTGCTGGGGAGACACCAGCACCCACAAACTTCTGGGATTGCCCTGATCTCTCAACAAGAGTAACATGGTCACCTCTTCCTTTTCCTTCAAGGGAAGGCAGGACATAAAACTACACTGATGAATTACTGGTATGAATCCAAACAAGTGCCATTATAAAATTGGCCGATTTTGGCAAAAAGGGAAGTGAAGGGACTTTTTCCTATCCATATTAACACATATATATATATATAGACATATGTGTATATATATATGTATATAGATACATACATACATAGATACATACATAGAGAGAGAGAGTGAGAGAGAGAGAGAGAGAGAGAGAGAGAGAGAGAGCACGTGTGCGTACCTACTATCCTACTGTGTGTCTATGTGCCAATCATTATTCCAAGTATTTGGGTAACAAAGAGGACAGGTCCATGTCCTTGGATAGTTTACAAGCAGAGAAATAGGGAAGGAGAAAGGGAAGGAGGAAAAGAGAAAGAAAAAGAAAGAAGGGAAAGGAGGACAGGGAGGTATAAGAGGAGAAAGACGGAGAAAGGGAGGAGATAAGAAAAAGCTAATATAAGGTCAAGAAATGATGAATGTCATGAAGGAAACTACAGGTGGATACAGAGACATATGATTGCGAGGGCTTTTTAAATTAAGGTGGTGAAGTAAGGACTCTGTAAGCAGATAACATTCAAGCACAGAACTGAATCAAATAAGAACTGATAATAATCAGGGGTTATATTTAACATATTTAAAAATCAGGACATCACAGCCTCAAATGGGACACTCAATCAGGCAGGACAGATGCTGGTCCAAATAGCCGGTAGATCTGTGCATTAGTGCATCTGAAAACCAGCCCAGATTATGAGATGCTTTCCTTGTGAAAAGGGCCAACAAGGTTGGAAGTTATCTCTACTTCTCATAGCTTTGAGCTGTACTACTCTGTCCTAGTTATACCCTTCCTTTAGTGCTATTTTCAGTTTCCAATAAAATGCTTCAAGTGGTATAGAAAACATACCCCAGAAAAGATCATCGGGATGAGAAAGGCTCAAATCCATGCCACGCGAAGAACAATCGAAGGCAGACACTGGGAAACACTGTCATGGTTCTATGATCGCTATTTTAACATCTCCAAAGACCTCCCACACAGAAGAGGAATTAAAGTAATGATATTCAAACTATTAACCATGGTCTTCAGGGGAATTATACATGAAGCTTTTTTGAATGAAGATATCTAGGTTCCCTGAATTAAAATTAGAGAACCACTGGATTGAGCACATTCTAGTTAAATCAAGCAGCTGAACCACAGAAATGTAGAAATGACTGAAATACATTTCAATTATATATACTAAAAACTTTCTTAGAACTTGGTCAGGCCAAACACATGTGGACTATTAATGAGATGATCACTAGTTTGAGTTACCCACTCTGGTTCTGAGCAGTAATTCTAGATGAGAGGAGCCCTGAAAAGATGACCTTTCAAATCCCTTTTGACTTTGATTTCATAGGATCCAGATCCATGACAACCAAGTTCGGTTACTCAAACTCAAACAAGCTTTGGCTAGATTCTCTTAAGAAGCAATATCCAAAGGGGGAAAAAATGAGCCTAATGATAGGTCCTTTTTTCCCTAGAGAGAAGCAGTATGATAGAAACATCATTTCTCATTTGTTCTTAAAAGATGTTAATGGACTGTTCACCTCATTGCCTCCTTCACCACTGGCTGAAGTTTGGAAAACAAAGTCATGCTACCATCGCTGTCATTTCTTTTCTTATAAGACCTAAGGCAAAGGGAGAGAAGCAGTATTCTAGTTGGCTTAGATGTGAGGGTGATGGAAAATCCCTGTATTTATAAATGACGACCACTGCCCCAAGTACATTGTGTCCCTGAAGACTAGAGGTATCATCATCAAAATTCTATGATTCCATCACATCGATGATTCTGTGATATCACAGAAGATGATGGATATAAATATTGTGTAGTCTTAACTCATTTTTTTCAGAAAGAGTTGGCACATTACCCTATAGATAGTTTGTATTTTAACAGGTTGTCAAAAGCTATTCACTTACCTGAGGCATCACTCTGCAGGATCCCATAGAAGTAGAGACTCATCACACACCACAGAAGTCCCATCCTGTCAACATAAATACAAAGTTAAGGGAGAGTACTTATCACTCTCAAGAGTTTAAGTAATAATTACTGCATATGCAAGATGACTATAGACAAGGAACTGTTCTGACATGTTTATAATATTAACAAATTTAATTGCGGGACCCAAATAATAAGATCGTTTTTCTTAAAAAGCATATTACAGATAAGGAAACTGAGACAAGTTTAAATAATATAACCAATATCCTTTGCCTACAAAGTGGTAGATTAATGATCCAGCTCCAGCAGTCTGGCTCTAGAACTATCTCTTAATCACTCAACTACAAACTCCTCTTGATTTTTTTCACCAGGAGTCACATTTTTGGCAGATAAATCTGATTTTCTTCCTCTCCTTAGCATTCTTGTGGTCTATTCCCAATTGGAAATATTTTATGATCCAGACACTTCTCCTTTTTAGTGATGAATAGAAAGTTTAAATTCCTGGATACAGACTTGGTCTGTAGTCCACCACACTCTGAATTTATAGTAAAAGGAAATATCTAAACCCCATTCTCTGCTGTGCCTGCTCTCTGCTTCTCCTTGAAAGAGACAAATGATGGGGCTGGAGTCCAATTTCTGTGACCTTTAGCCTTTCTATCGGTAACCAGTTGAAACAGCCAACTAGGACGAACTGTACCCTTACATTTGGTTCTATGATCTCTAACACAGAAGGCCTAGAAATTTAACGACTCCACGAAATATTTATTTCCCTACTACCCTAGACATATCTTCCCCCTGATAAAATCTTGATAGGATTATAAATACTGAAACCTGGATATTACTGAAAAATTCCATATTCAAGACTGTCACTATTTTGAACACAGCAGCCACATAAGGGTGCTTACGGAGGCCTTGGTACTTGTCCGTATCATGTTTCTAATAAGTGACAGAGATGGAATTTATGCGCACATCTGGCCAACATTAGCCTATGGCACCAGTTTCACAACCACAGGGACCTACCAGTCTAAAAAGGTCAAAGAGGTATTTCATAAATAGGGTGGCCATATAACAGCATTTAAAATGAGATGCCTATAAACGCGATGGCACTGAGACAAAAGGTATAAACTGGTACTGCCTAAGCAATTCAGGGTGTATGGGCCACTTTTAAGGACAATGCAAGTTTCAGACACCTGTCACCTCTCTTAAACACACATTGCCACAAATCTCTAGTTCTTATTGGGCTTCCTTCTTCAGCATGACTGTTCAAAAGTTACAAGTGAGCTTATTATACCCTAAACAACCATTTTGCCTCTGAGATCATATATTTCCTTTTTACCACCACCATTCTCTTTCCAATTCTTACACTGTTAACTTAAGGAACTCTTCTATCAGTCATTAATTTATTTTAATAAAACACTGCATTGCGCACTTTCTGTTTACAAGTCTCTTTGATATAATTGCAGGGCCCTCTTGTGAGCAAGAGGTAGGGCCTCCTCTGAAGGCCATTCTCCCAGTAGAGGAGATAAAGCACTTCAACATCATCAACTATGAACAAGATGCATGCCTCTCTGCATATAAGATATGCAAAGATTTCTCAGACAGAAGCTATAGCACTAAGCAGGTCTAGCAGAGACTTAAAATGGGTACCAAAATAATGACAATAAAAAGTAAACACTGAAAAACACAGCGGAACAGATAAGGTTTACTGAAGACTAGAAAAGAAAGAGATTGCTTCAACCATGGCAATCAAAGAAGACTAAGTACAAGAGGTAGCTTTTGAGTGAGCAAGAACTGAATTGAAGCAGAAGGAAAGTGGGGAAAAGAAACTCAATGGGGGAATAATGTTCAAAGATAGGCAAAGCATGGAACATAAAAAGGAAATAGTCTGTAAATAATTCAGTTTGGCTCAAGCACAAGGTATTAGTAAAAGAACTATAGGAGACTTTGTTGGAAGGCAGGGAGTATTAGGATCAGAATAGGACAAGGCCTTGAATAGCAAAGGACTTGGAATTTAATTTAAGCAGAAGATAGGGACCCACTGACGGTTTCTGATTAGAAGACTGATGTGATCATCAAATTGTGCCTTCTGGAGATCATTCTCCTGGCATGTATCGGATGGATTGCCACTATAATTCTGTCTTGAAATCATTTTGTCTCCTGAGCTTGTCATCACAATACTTGTTTAACTCCTAGCTTTGTGTCATCTATAAACTAGATCAGCATGCCACCCATGTCCTCATCCAAGTCATTAATAAAAGTAATTAATAATTCTGCATTAATCATTGTCAGTGGAGAACAACTAGACATTTCATTGCAGATTCAGGGCACAAGAACTTCAGCCCCAATACTCAGCTATGCTAAAGCACTCTACCTTCCAAATTGCTTTCGGCTATTAAAAAAAAAAAAGCAAAACTCACACCTCTAGATTTTCCCAATTTGCCTGTTTATAAGCTGTTGAATTCCTAGGACAACACTTAGAAGACATTCTAATTAGTGTGATCGAGAGCCTTAATTGATATTCCCCTGAGTAACTGGATTATGCCACAGGCAGCACGGAGTCAGGTCATCAAGGTAAAGCCAATCTAAAGATAACCTGTGTGCAAACACATATCCAGGGTCAGTCTTGTCCTGTGATGAATTAGAATAAAGGAGACTGAAAAGGAAATGTGATTGTGCAGGCTGGTTTTGACAGACTAAAGGTTCCAAGGTTAGTGGGAAGAGGTTGGCCGGTTCATTTAACATCATCTTGCATTCTCCCTCGGAATTTTATTATGGTGACTAGTAACACATTTTTGGTTCTTTCTTCTTGAGGAGAGAGGGTGCTGGATACTTTCAGAGATAGACAACCTGTCAGAAAGCAAAGGAATACCTGCCTAATAACACATGGTTTCTCATGGTCTGAATTACAACCCAGCTTTAGAATATTGCCATGGTGTTTAACAGACTCTGTCCTTGCTTCAGATGATCCCAACTTACAAAAATAAATTGCCAGTCAGCCTTTTCTGCACAACCCATTTTACCTACTGTATAATCATTTTCATACACTTCCTCTTAGGTATTAGTATTTCTCTCATATTTAATTCCATTGTTTCCTGGCATGTCAACACAGATGTCTACTCTACCTGGAAGAGTTAAACATACACTCATTTCTATGTAATCCATAACAATATTAATGATGGTGCTAATGTGTGGTCACCACTTTAACATCGACCCCTGCATATGAATCATTCTGTTGTCTGCACTCTCCAGGTTTAATAAGCTTCAGGATCTCCTTCCCTATGAGTCAGCTCTGACCAATGATTCTCGCACCGGTCCAGCAGGTGACAGGCTGAAACTAGGTCTGCTGCCCCAAAGCTGGTATTATCTGTGAGTCACATCTGCCTTCCTTCTGCACAGTGGCATTTCAGCAGGCCACGGGGCTGGATTTCTCCCTCAGTTTCCTGATTCCTCATATAGTCCATACCCACATCCCAGGTACTTTCTGATGCCCACCAATCTTGTTGGGGCTTCAACCTTGAAGCTAGTGCTTTTCAGCACTCCTTTTCCAGAAGCCTGAATTTTGTCCCCTGAATTTTGTAAGGTCTTGCTCCAAGCTGGATAATCTTCCTATAACCACAAAGCTGTTCCTACCTGCTCCATTCCTGGTTGACAAATTTCCTTTGCTATGACCCAGGCTCTGAAAACATGGCCTTCAACACAAAGAAAGCCACAACCCCTAAATGGTCACCTCCATGCCAGGTCAGCCGTACAGCCATTCACCTCCTTGAGCCTTGATCCATCTAGACCCTAACTTATGATAAAGTGAGTAACTGTATCTGACTTACTTCTCTAACTTACTAATAAAGTTTGAGCTGATCGTGCATGTATGCTCACCTAAAATATGACAAACAAGCCTTTAAAGGACATAGGACAAATTATGAATTATCTCATTTTACAGAAAGGGAGAGATGGCATTTATTAAGAAATCAAAGTTATTTTCATCAACAATCTTTTATATAGCTTATAGTTGTTTAACCATAAATAGACCCTCGTAAAGAACCCTTTAGAAAAGTATATTTGTCAGTAATCAAAAGTGTCGGCAAAGTGAATGGAAAACTCTAATTCTGAGTGAAATAAAGTAAGCATAATCCACTCTGTTTCTCTAAATGAATGCAGCTATAAACCTGGGCAGAATGCAAAAAAGAATTATAGGAGGACTCCAAAAGTAAATAATAGCATATTCCTTTCAAGTACATATAGGACATTAACCAAGATCAGCTATATCATGTACCATAAATCAAACCTTAATGAATTTAAAAGAAATGAACATATATTCCCTAACCATAGAATTAAACTAGAAACCAACAAAAGAAAAATAACAGGATAATATTCAAACACATAGAATTTAAGGAATATACAGCTGACCCTTGAACAATGTAGGATTAGGCATGCCAACCATCCACACGGTTCAAAATCCATGCATAACTTTGGCTTCCCAAAAACTTGACTACTAATAGTTTGCTATTGACTGGAAGCCTTAGCAATAATATCAACAGTGAATTAACACATATTTTGTATGTTATATGTATTATATACTATATTCTTACAATAAAGTAAGCTAGATAAAAGAAAATGTTATTAAGAAAGTCATAAGGAAAACATTTAAAGTACTATACTGCATTTATTGAAAATAATCTAGACCTTATGTAGGCCTACATCCTCTTATGTAGATCTACACAATTCAAACCCATGCTGTTCAAGGGTCAATTGTGTGTCTAAATAATTCATGGGTCAAAAGAGATGACTATTAGAAAATATTTTAAACTGAACAAAAATAAAAATACAACATACCAAAATGTGTGGGATGCAGTTAAAGTAATGCTTAAGGATAATTTGTAGGATTACAAGGTTTATATTAGAAAAGAAGAAAAATTTCAAGTCCATAATCTAATCTTCTACCTTAAGAACCTAGAATAAGAAGAGAAAATTTTAAAAAGGAAGCAAAATGAAGGAAATACTGAAGAGTAGAGATCAAAAATGTTAAAAGAGGAAAAAATGAAGCCAAAAGTTACTTCTTAGAAAAGAACAACAATAACAACAACATGAAAAACAACAACAAAATTGCTAAACTTCTAGCCAGGTGAACCAAGAAGGGAAATAAAAGACACATATATCACTAATATCAGAAATGAAAGAGGGTACATCCCTACTGATTGCATGGGCATTAAAATGGTGATAAAGGAATACTAAATACTCTATGCACATAAACTACACAATTTAAATGAAATGCACCAATATCTCAAAACCCACAAAACTACCAAAGCTCATCTAAAATGAAATGGACAGTCTCATTGGTCTTTTAATTATTTATAAAAATTAAATTTGCAATTAGAAAACTTACAAAAAAAGAGATTCCCAAGCTCCAGTCATATGACCTCATTGCCTCACTGGTGAATTCTAGCAAACATTTAAAGAATAAATAACATCAATTCTACATAAAATCTTTTGGAAAATAAAAGACCAAATAGTTACCAATTCTTTTTGTGACACATTACTCTGATCCCAAACTCTGCCAATGATAGCACAAGAAAACAAATGTGTAGATATCCCACAGCCAATCAGAGTCTATCCCAGGGGTGCAAGGCTGGATTCAGTATTTGAAAGGGCTAAAGAAGCAAAACCACATGATTATATCGATGGATGCAAGAAGATTTAACAAAATTCAGTATCTTCATGATAAAAGCTTTAGCAAACTAAGAATAGAAGGGAACCAATAAAGAGCATCTACAAAAAAAACTACAGTTAACATCACATCTAATATTGAAAACTGAATATATTTCTACTCAGATCAGAGCAAGGCTCTGATAGTACTAGGAATGAACTATCCAACATCATACTAAAAGCCTTAACTAGGACATTAAGGCTATTCACAGATGATGCAATTTCCGACATAGAAAATCCTAAAGAATCTATTACAGATAAAGAACTAAGTAAGTAAAGTCTACATAGTCTACACATAAAAATTAAATATATTACTATATGTTAGCAATAATAAGGGCAAATAAAACTTTTTAAAAAGACTTATTACAATAACAAAACAATGCTGAGCTAAAAAACTAACCAACATGTAAAATACCTGTATGCTGAAATATATAAAACTTTGATAAGAGAAATCAAAGATAACCTAAATAAATAGAAATATGTGGTTAGCAAAATGGCCCTATGACCTAAATCCCTGGGACTTGTTTTGTTACCCCACTAACCCAAAGAAACTGTGCAAATATAATCAAGGTTGTGGACCTCAAAACATCAAGATTATATTAGATTATCCACATGGGCTCAATATAATCACATCAACCCTTAAAAGCAAAGAAGTTATTCTGATTAAAGTGAAAAAGATGCAAGAGATAGCTAACTCAAGGAAGTGTGAAGCAAGAAAAGAACTTGATAGGCCTTTGTTGTTAAAGCTAAACATAGCAACCTGTCAAGGAATGCAGGTGATCTTCAGGAGTTGAGAGAGACCATCAGCTGACAGCCTGATAGCCAGGAGGAGAATAGGAACCTAGGGCCTACAACATAGGAAATAAAATGCTGCCGACAACTTGAGGATGTGCTGAAAGAGGAATCCTCTTACACTGTCAGTGGGAATGTAAACTGGTGCAGCCACTCTGGAAAATACCTTGGAGGTTCCTCGAAAAGCTAAAAATAGAACTATCCTACAATCCCACAAAGAATTTCAAAGAAAACAAAAATACTAATGCAAAAAATACATGCACCCCAATGTTTACAGCAGCATTATTTATAATAGCCAAATTATGGAAATGACCCAAGTGTCCATCAACTGATGAATGTGATGAATGGATAAAGAAGATGTGGGGGATATATATGTATATTATATATATTATAATAGTACATGATGGAATATCTAATATATTATAAATGGAATATATCATAATATATAATTGAATATTATTCAGTCACAAAGAAGAATGAAATATTTTTCAGATAAAGAGATGAAAAAGATGTAGGGGATATATTTATAAATAAATATTATTATAATACATATAATGGAATATATACTATATTATATATTGAATATACTAATATATAATGGAATATTACTCAGCCATAAAAAAGCATGGAATGTTGTCATTTACAACAACATGGATGGAGCTAGAGAGTATTATGCTAAGTGAAATAACTCATTCAGAGGTAAATACCATATGATTCCACTCATATGTAGAGTTTAAGAAATAAAACAAATGAGAAAAGGGGAAAAAAGAGAAAGAGAAGTAAATCAGGAAACAGACTCTTGACTATAGAGAACAAACTGATGGTTGCCAGAAGGGAGGTGGGTGGGGAGATGGGTTAAGTAGGTGATGGGGATTAAGGAGTGCACCTGCTGTGATGAGCACTGGGGGGTTGTAGGAAATTGTTGAATTACTATATTATATACCTGAAACTAATATTACACATATGTTAACTAACTGAATTTAAACAAAAACCTCAAAAAAATTCTGCCCAGCTTTAGAAGTGTATTCTTCCCCCGAGCTTCCAACAAGGAACACAGCCTGGCTGACACTTTAATTTTAACCCTGTAAGACCCTAGGTAGAGAACATTGTACTTGAACTTCTGGCTCACAGAAACTGTGATATAACACATAGATGTAGTTTTAAGCATCTAAGTTTCTGGTAATTTATTACAGTGGTAATAGAAAATAATGCAAGAGACATACCATAGTCATAGTTTGAAAGACTCCACATAGAATTCTCAATTCTCCCCCCAAATTAATTGACAGACTTAATGAAATTCCAATTAAAAAATTCTTAGCAAGATTTGTTTATAGATATAGACAAGCTGATTTTAAAGCTTATATGGAAAGAGAAATGCCTCCAATATTGAAAAAGAAGAATAAAGCTATAAGAATCACACTACAAACAACCCGACTTTTTTTTTTTTTTTGATTGAAGTATAGTTGTCAGAATATTATATTCGTTTCAGGTGTGCAACATGGTGATTTGACAATTATATACATGACCAAATGTTTGCCATGCTAAGTGTAGTTACATCTGTCACCACACAAAGTTATTACTATATTGACTATTTTCCTTATACTGCACTTTTCATTCCCATGACTTATTTTATAACTAGAAGTTTGTCCCTCTTAATCACCTTCACCTATTTCATCCACTCCCTTCTCTCCCCTATTAATCACCAGTTTGTTCTCTGTATTTATGTCTATTTCTGTTTTTTGTTTTTTCAGATTCCAAATATAAGCGACATCATATGGTATCTGCCCTTTTTCTGTCTGATTTATATCACTTAGCATAACACCCTCTAAGTCATCGATGTTGTCTTGAATGGTAAAATTTCAGTCTATGTATGAGGGTGTGTGCAGACTCCACATCTTCTTTATCCATCTTACCAACCCAATTTTAAAATATCAAAAGTCATTTTACTGAAAAGGATATTCAGAAGGTAAATTAACACAGGAAAGAATGTTCAACATCATCAGCCATAAGGGAAATGAAAATTTAAAAGAACAAAATTAGATACCACTACACACCTTTCAGAATCACTAAAGTAAGAAATACTGGCAATGCTGAGTGCTGAAGAGAATACAGAGCACCTAAAGCTGTCCTACTGCTAGGACTGCAGAACAGCACAGCCTTCCCGACAAACAACCTGGCAGCTTCTTAAAAGTTAAACATACACTTGCCATAGGATCTAGCATCCTCACTCCTGGTTATTTACCCAAGAGAACTGGAAACGCACATTCACACGAAAACCTGTACATGAATGTTTACAGCAGCTCTGTTATTAATTGTTAAAAACTAGAAACAACTCAAATGTCCTTCAACAGGCAAATGGATCAACAAATTCTGGTACATCTGCAAAACGGACTACTTTTCAGCCACACAAAGCGACGAGCTATCCTTAACAACAACTTGGATGAATCTCAAAGGCATTGTGTTAAGGGGAAAAAGCCAGTCTCAATGGGTCACCAACTGTCCAATTCCATTTAAATGACATTCCCCAAAAGACATAACTAGAGTGACAGAGGTTAGATCAGGGGTTAGAAGATAGCGGGCAGGTGTTAACTCCAAAGGCATAGCACAAAGGTATCGTTCAGGGGATTGAAGACTTCTGTATCCTGACTGGGTCAGGGATTAAATGAGTCTATACATGAGTGATTATTCATAGTTGTATTTTTTAAAGTCAATTTTATTGTATGTTAATTAAAAATTTATTTTTTTAAGTGGCATGAGTCTTCCTTTTTAAAAGCTCCACAAATGATTTGTGAACCCTTTTAGACAGTTAAAATAAATGAAAGCTGTTTTAACCTAAATAGAGTTTCTATTTTCAACACTTACTTTGAAAATAACAATGTCCTGTTGTTAAGTACTGAATGTTCCAGAAAAGTCCAGCAGTAGAGGCACACAGGAAGATCAATGAAATGTCCCAACTTTCAGCATATGAAGCCAGTGTTGCTAACCTTGATACAAGAGCAAAGTCAAAGTTCACGCTCCAGAAAACATTGGTGCACTCCTCTTAGATATTGCCTTTCCCTTTGTTACTAAATAGCTTCAAAATGTTTGGAACTCCGAGAGGACATATATAATATGCCACCTGCCATCTTTAGAAGCTTGGAATAGAATGTGAGAAGATTGATTTCCTTTTGTTCTTTAATATCTTGAATAGCAACGTGCTCTGTGGGGTGAGAGAAGAAATATGTTCAAGTCTCATCCCTCACAAGAGAGAACTAGAACTAGGTTTTCAGTGAGATGAAGGTGAAAGAAACCTTAAGAAGAGCAATCCACTTGGAGTTCAAGTCTGATCCTGGACAGCCTGAGAGAGGAGGAGAGAAAGATTCAGAACAACCACTTACAAGTGATAAGCTGGTCACAGTCTTGATGAATAATTCAAGACTGACATGCTAGGTGTTCATGGACACTTCTTAACAGGGATAAGAAGACTGTTCGATCGTATCTTTTTCCTAGCAGGTGGAAAATTTGACAGTTAAGTATTCTGTACTTGGACTGAGGTAGGAGTTTTGCATGATGGGGGTGATAGCAACTAACACCCACCTCCCCGGTTTGTTGGGAGAAGCACACTCGGTAATTAGCACTGGATAGGCACATAAAAAGCTCTCAGCAAATGCTAACTATCATTAACTCTTATTAAATCAGATAATAAATGTGAAAAACTTGAGAAACTGTGGAGCAATAGACCACTGTGATTCTCGGGCAAAACTCTTTCTTGTACCAGGTCCAAGTTTAATGCTTTTTTCCCTAAATATTTTGGGAAAGAGAATCTTCTGATTGGCAGTGGTTGTAAATCCAGCCTCTGTAACTTAAGGAAAAGCCAAGATTGTCATGATGCACTCTACAATTAAACTTGAACTTGGAGAAATTATGGCCCAGGAGGTTCTCCTTCTCTAGTCTTCTAATACCTCATTTTTTTTAATGGATGTAAACACCTCTGCCACGACTATCTCACGAGGTGGTTCCAGAGGACCAGATGATGTGACACATAGACAGGATTTGTAATTATACAGGGCTAAGCTAATATAACGTGTTACAATTTGGGGTTTTGTTAACAACAAAGGCCAAAGTTTTCGTTCTGCTTGTTTAAATTTGAAAGAATCTAAAGCAGTGGGGAACATAAAATCAAAAAGAATTATGTGTTAATATGTCATGTCTTTTGCTTGATTGAAGTTAAATGGTGGCTCCAACAACAGGAAGAGAAGGGTGTCTGGGGGGCACAGTCAGTTAAGCATCTGACTCTTGGTTTTGGCTCAGGTTGTGATCTCAGGTCCTGATCTCAGGTCCTGATCTCAGGGTTATGATCTCAGGGTTCTGGGATCAAGCCCCATGTTGGGCTCTGCGCTCAGTGAGGAGTCTGCCTAAGACTCTCCCTGCCCCTCCCCCTGCTCACTCTCACTCTCTCTCTTTCTCTCTCAAATAAATAAATCTTGGAAAAAAAAACAGGGAAAAGTTAAAGAAAAGTACAGGGTAACACTCTAACCTTCTAAATCAAAAAAAGCAACTTAAAATCCGACACAGAATACGACGGGGAATCATTTCAGGAAGTGTTAAAGGCTGGGGCAAGGGGAAGAATATTTATGAGGAATGTACCTAAGATTCCTTCTAATTCACTCAACAAGTATTTATCAAGCTCTGGACACAGTCTGAGGGTAGAAGAGACAAGGAAAATGCCACTGCCCTTGTTAGGAGCTAACAATCCTGAAATATAGAAACATCTAGAACCTATAGAACAGTGCTGCACCAGAGGTATTTTACAGCACGTGAGAGAGAAGCAAGCAGCTCCCTGGGGAAATACGATGCCATCTGAAGTTCTGGTAGGGATTCAGGTGAAATTGTAAACATCACAGACACAAAACAGTCGGATCACCTCATAGGCTCAGATCCGGTAATATCCAGGTTAGGGAATTCATCACTTTTCCCAGCATAGAACACCTTCTTAGCCATCTGAGGTTTTCTCCCCTAAATTTCATATAGGAGCACTGCCGCTAATCACCTGTAATTCCCAGGGATGGTCTGAAGACAGGATGCTGCCTGTGAGGCTCTCAAGAGAAAGACACATCTACACACTGTTAGAGAGGCCACAGGTAACAAAACTGTGGCCAACTTTCCATTGATTTCTCCATAAAGACTGTAAGCTCTAGCTTCTGCTTCTACAGAATCAAATTTGGTTCAAATCGAGATTTATTGAGCTCCTATTTCATAGACTTTAATAGAAACTCTGCGGTATAGAGAAATAAACGTACAGTTCTTATAATCACAGATCTCACAGTTTGGGAGCAAAGTCAGACTTGCAAGACTAAATAAAAAGAAGAAAAATAGAGGCAAAAAAAAAAAAGTACATGATCGTGTATGATACAATCACAACACAGTACATGAGGAACTACCAGACTTTTATCATATCCCATAGTGAGCTTTCTGCCAAAGGACCATGTGGCCAAATGATTTTGAAAAGTGACATGTCACCAAGCTCTTTCTTGGAGACCCATAATACACATTAGCATTTTAAAGGCTCTGGTCATCTGCCAAGGAAGTATTGTGGTTGACTTGTTTCAACACAGCATTAACTGAAGCTATTTGACCATGAACCCCTTTTTTATGTATTATACACCTTAGGGTTCCAGTGGAAATACTGCTATAGATAGTAAAAAATCTAATCAGGGAAGGGAGAGCCCTAGCCCTAATTCCCAGATCAATCCTCAATCAACAAGATACAGATGCTTCTCAATGTCACCCAGCTTGGAACTAAACTGGCTACCCGGGAAAACAAGTGGGTCCAAACTTCCTCGCAGCTTTATTCTCACTCTGCAGACTTTCCTGGTTCTTTCCTATCTTGTCAATGGCTAACAGTAAATTATGCCTTTTCTAAAAACTCTAGGCAGGTATCTATCTCTCGAGATAGAGCTCTGAGAAATTTCCAATCTGATCTGTTTTATTTAGGTTTTTTTTTCTTTTCACCTTTTGTTTGGACAGGGCTCCAAGCCCATGTCTACAGTCCAATGCTGTTACACAGTAAACACATATATGCACAGGGCAACTGCCAGGAACTAGAAACAACATCCTCTTAGGACACAGGCAACCTCGTTCTAGTTTGCTGCTGGTCACTCTTTAACCGTGTGCCCCTTGGATAATTTACTATGGACTCTGGTATCCTTATCAATAAGATAGGATTACAAATATTTACTTCATAAGCTGCTGTAAGAATCAAATAAGATACTATTTATGAAAAACCTTCCTAACAGTGATGTGTGATGCAAATATGAGACATTGATGCTTTTATTTTACACACTTATTCATGCGCAAACTAGATTCCTTAGCAAGGTTCAAGGTCATCCAGAGGATGTTCTCTCCTCCAGGAGTGGTTCTAAACAAATGTCACTGTGAGTCCTGTGACTCTCCAGATCCACTGCCTAAAAAGTGAATCTGCTTCAGATATTGGACTTGAATGAGTCTCAGCCACCCTTGGTCTCAGAACACGGTCAGCTGTCCTTTCACAAGAGCACTTCCCCATGTCTCTGCTTCCGTCAGAAAAAAAAAAAAAATGACTGGCTTGCTATCATCCATCAGACCAGAGCTTTGCCCACTCTTGCTCTCGTGTTCAGGGACCTGGAAGCTTCAGGAGCTTTGGTGATTCAAACAGACCCTGTAGCCCCTAGGGGCTCCTCATTGTCAATTATGCAGAGAAACAAGAGGGATGGGTCCTGGGTCTTCCTCTTGACTCTTGCATGAATGAGCTGTGTGACTTTGCCCATGAACTTTATTCCCTAGGTGACTCAGTTTCCACAATTAATTTTATGAAGAAGAGTTAAAATCACAAGTTAAGTTAGAACTTTCACAGATGTACCATGTAGCAGGCTGATATTGCTAACTGTGCGGAAGCACAGGGCCTTCAGGAAGCCTCTGCTTTCAGGCACTCTGCCTACTGGAGAACACAATCCATTAGACATCCTCTCCATCCCTACCCCCAGTCTTGTCCCTGAAATGCAGAGATAATATTCCAAGTCTTTCTGGGAATCCACATGAGCCAAAATTAGAGAGCCTTAATGAAAATATCATCTCTCTGGATCTAAAGTGTTAAAGAAAATCCCCTCATGAACTAACACTGTGAGTCTGTGTGAGTCTGTGTCCCCGTTGAGAAAATTCTATGGCTTCTTTCACTGATTTTTGGACACCAGGATCATCCTGACAGATGGCAATGTGCACCCACCAGTTCCATAGTCTGGGATATGACCTCAGTCCACCAGATCGCTCTGGATGGAGGGAAGGGGTGGAGAGCTCTGGTCACGGTTCTTACCATGTGCATTTGACATTTGGTGACTTTATTGCAAATAAAGTAAGACCGTACAATCTCCCCTTCATCAGAATGAGAAGGAGCTGGAATTTTATAGTGCTATTATCTACTGATCCATAAACCACTAAAAACTCAAGTGACCCTATTTTCAACAAGTATGCTACTTAGAAAAAACCAGTGCCCTCACGGAGAAGTGCTCAAGCAGTGCTTAATATGAGGTCTTAAAATGCTTTGACAAGAAAATTGAGCAGGAGGGAGAACATATACTAATATATATAGAGACAAAGAGACTGAGACAGAGATAGAGACAGAGAGATAGAGAGAAAGAGACAGAGAGACAGAGACAAAGACAGGGAGACAGAGAGATAGAGACAGAGAGACACAGAGAGAGACAGAGAGACAGAGACAGAGAGATAGAGACAGAGACACAGAGAAATACAGAGACAGAGAGAGACAGAAACAGAGAGACAGAGAGACAGAGAGAATGTACAAGCAGGTACTTTGTGGCTGCACCATTAGCTTTTCCAATACAAAGCCAATAAATGAGCACCTACTATGCTAGATTAAATGCTAAGGGATGAAAGAGATTTGAACATCCAGGAACTTACAAGCTAATAGGGATCGCTAACTTGCATGGTGCTAATCACAACCCTGTAACTTCAGTCTGTTGTTTTAGTTAAATGTTCCAATCCCTGGTTCTGCCTCTTAGTACCTGTAGAATATTGGTACAGGTCACTTTATCTGTCTGTGCCTTAGTTTCCTCCACTGTAAACTGGGGGAGACTACCAGTACGTCCTTCACCTGTTTTATGACAGAATTATATGAGTTAACACATACAAAATTCCTGAAAGAATATTTGCTATTATTATTTCCTTAGCTGTTCAAAGCAATTTAGCTGTGTTTGCTCATACTCTAAAGTATACAAATAAGTCCAAGCAACATGCTCTGAAGAAAAAAATTACTTGAATTTTAACGAGAAGGAGGCAAGAGGGATTGGGTGGGGTAAGAGACTCCTTGAATGAGATGGCATTACAGCCGGACTCTGGAGACAGGTAACACTCTGAAATGCAGCCATGCATAGGAAGAAAGGCATCGGGGCAAAATTAAAGCAAAACAAGTCTTACTTTTTACCGCTGAGCAGAGAACAGGAAGGAAAACTTGCTGAAAAATTCTAATTAGATGAATATTATTTTGCAGTTATGAAGTCCCTTAGACTAAGTCCCACAGACTAAGAACAACTATTAGAAATAGAAACTTGATTCTGCACATCATTTCAAGGGCATACACTCCTTGGAACTACTAATCGTATCAATGCATGGTTACTGCATTCTACCCTAGGTAGCAGTACTGGTGATTAGAGGAGTTAATAGGACATTACCCAAGCAATGGAGCCATAAATGCGTGTTCGATTATGCCAACACTGCCAGTTGAAGAATGGAAGGTGTTCTCATTAGTACACACACACAAATATTTTTAAAACACTTTGCCATTCACAAAGCTTATGTATTCATATATATAGTACTGTGTATGTACAGATGAAACCCCTTTGATGTAAATATAAATATATACACATGTGTGTGTATATATATGTATTATTTAAGTGAATATATATATATTAGCATTCTAAAGGCTCTGAGAAGTCATATATATATATATATATATATATATATATATATATATATATATTCACTTAAACCTGTGAGGACTGCCAGGAGTTTGATATTTAATATCAGTCCCATTTTACAGAAAAAGTAATGATTTCCCCAAAGGTCCAAGATAATACATGGTGACACCAGTGTTCAAACTCAGATACCTTGACCCCAAATCTTATGATCTTTCTATTATATGTTTCCTCTCTTGCTTTTACTATTTTAAATGTTTGTGTCAGAGACATGCGACCAGAAATACTATTTTCTACTGGGGTCTGAATGTCTATCTCCTGCTTAGCAAATAATCTCAGCATTTGTCATGTCCTAAAGGAAATCCCATGTTGCTTCATGCCATTGATCTGTAGCTGTCTCCAACAAAAGGACCTGAATGCCTGCTGTGGCCCTGGGAATTTTAAATAAGAAGTCAATGAGAGATGCTGGTAAATGGTTCTGTAATTGTCTAGAGGCGGATAAAACCTTGGTGGAATAATAATCATATCAATATGCCAGCTACGTGAATGATCCTGCAGTGAATTACAACAGGGTACTTCAACTCCGAAGCCTAGGGTGGCACATCCGCATAATTAATCTCACTCTGCAATAACCCCGCGGGGTCAGCAAGATTGGCATTCTGCAGCAGAAATTAATGTCCTATTATTTCAGTCCCCTTCGGTGTTTCTTCAGATTCAGGAAAATAATATCAGATGTGGTAGCTCTGTTGACACAGATAAGGCTTTAAAGGATCACCAAGTGACCAAAAAATCCTCACATAAATCCTAGTAGGTAGACAGAGATTGAATTCAATATATAGTCATAATACACCTATTAAATTCAAGGCTCTTGATATTTTTATTTTATTCTAGGATTCACCTAGATCTCCAAAGGCCATATATTGATCCATATTGTCCAGCTAAGGCATCTAGAGAATAATTTTAAGAAATCACATTTTGATATTATGTCCCCATTTTAGAGAAACATTAGGTGATTGATATTAAATGGAAAATTAGGTTACAAAGTTATCCTTTTTTTTTTTAGACAGGACTTCTCAGAGCCTTTAGAATGCTAATAAAGCATGCTGAGCTAAATTACTTAGGAATCATTTACCATGATCCTCAAGTTTAATTGACTTTAATATTTTTGTTTAAAATACCTGCAAGTCTTAGGATAGGATTCTTGGCACAATTTGGAAATGCAGACTGAAGTTCTTTCCAAAGAAAAGGGTGTTCATCTGTATAAGGCACCCGGCAATAGACCAAGCTTTGAGAAATTGCTATAAATTCTCTCATAGGGCATATTATTAAAAACTCCTAGTGAGGTATGGGTCATGAATTCTTAATTGGGGAAAAAAGTGGGAAATTCAAATCAATTTTCTAATTTACTAAGCTATCCCCATGGCAATTTGATGGAGAAGCAATAGCATAATGACTAGCTAAAATGAGACATAAGGCATGCTAGTGAATGAAAGAACAGCAATGCTATGCTCAACCAGTATAGCTAATTGGAGTTGATTATGATTTCACTTCTAGCATTTTGGATGCTTAAAGACCATCGTCAAATCAGAACATAAGACACCATGGATAAAGAGTCAGAAAACAGAAGGGAGCTCTTATTTCTCCAATTAGAAAAGGAGACAACACATAAAGAGACCAGGCAAGTAACCCTTTCACCTCTGTGACCTGCATATATGTTAGAAAAATTTAAAGTGTGATTATTTTTAATTGGTCTGCCTTTCTCTGAAAAAGAGAAAGAGAAAAATGCATATATTCATTAGATTGACCTAAAAACCAGGTTTGTTGGTTTGTTTGTTTTTTCGTGTAAATACTTCTTTCCATCCACCATGCTTGAAAAACAGATGAAAGTCTTGTTCTCCAAAGCCAAAAGAAGCAATGCTTACCACGTCACAGACAAGAAGGTGGTAGAAGCCTTAGGTCAGTTTTGAGTGCCATGAGGATATCTCTAATGGATGACTGATGACAAGGACCAAATCAATTTTCCCACACAGCACAACTAAATTCTATTTCCCTGATGTCCCTCCGTAGGACATTCTGGATCCTCTAGAATCTGGTGCCACAACTTCTCACCCGACCCTCTTCAAAACCCTCCTCACAAAACCCAGACTCCGGCCACAGGCTCATACAGATGGTGCTATAAATCACCTTGCCTTCCTTCCCTTTTAGTCATTCCTCCTGTTTGGAATGACCTGCATTCCCCTCTTCACATGCACAAACCTGCCTACCCTTCACGACCTATTTGCAAAAGCATTTCCTGCATGAAATGTCCCTGCCTGTCTTAGCCTGATACAATTTATCCCTTCTCCCTACAACTTTGCCTTATGGTCCCAGTAATGTAATTCTCTACTCTGTACGACTATTAAGTGTATGTGTTTTGCCTCCTGAGATCCTTGAGAAGAGGGTCTACCTCTGATGAATGTTTCTCTAACAGGGGGTAGCGTGAAGCCTTGCACAAGAAAGTGCTCTTGGGACTGAAGGACTGTGGTCTCCTGAATACAGTAATTCTACAGGCTGTTTCTCAGTCTCGAAAAATACTATAACTCTGTCATTTGTTTTCCACACGTCTGGTCTCTTAACACTCATTTTTTTCTCCAGATCGTCTGTAGGGAGGTGTTTTCTCACTAAAATCTGTCAGACAATTTACAGGAATGCCTTGGGACTGTCATCTGCTCTACCAGTGTGGTTATGCCTTATGCTACGGATATTTGCATTTATCCTGTGTATGATGCCACTGACCAAGTGAGACCCCACGGAGCTCCTGCCCAAGAGTCCACATAGGAAACTAGCCCCGGAATATTATTCAATTTGGATTCATGATGTCTGACTCAACATTATTGCAGCTCATGATTTTTTTGGTGAGGGTGAAATGCCCTGAGCATGCTGCTGCTGGGCAAAAAGAAATCCCCTTCTTCCTAACTGTACATGTTCCAGTGGATGACTGTATTTCTAACTGCCATTCCTAACTCCTTGGAAGCTCTGAGGAAGCACCTAGGTTAGAAAGGAAGAACCGTTCCAATCATGAAATGGGCAAAAGACATGAAGAGAAATCTCACAGAGGAAGACATGGACATGGCCAACAAGCACATGAGAAAATGCTCCGCATCACTTGCCATCAGGGAAATACAAATCAAAACCACAATGAGATACCACCTCACACCAGTGAGAATGGGGAAAATTAACAAGGCAGGAAACAACAAATGTTGGAGAGGATGCGGAGAAAGGGGAACCCTCTTACACTGTTGGTGGGACTGTGAACTGGTGCAGCCACTCTGGAAAACTGTGTGGAGGTTCCTCAAAGAGTTAAAAATAGACCTGCCCTACGACCCAGCAATTGCACTGTTGGGGATTTACCCCAAAGATTCAGATGCAATGAAACGCCGGGACACCTGCACCCCGATGTTTCTATCTGCAATGGCCACAATAGCCAAACTGTGGAAGGAGCCTCGGTGTCCACCGAAAGATGAATGGATAAAGAAGATGTGGTTTATGTACACAATGGAATATTCCTCAGCAATTAGAAACGACAATACACACCATTTGCTTCAACATGGATGGAACTGGAGGGAATTATGCTGAGTGAAGTAAGTCAATCGGAGAAGGACAAACATGTATGTTGTCATTCATTTGGGGAATATGAATAATAGTGAAAGGGAATATAAAGGAAGGGAAAAGAAATGTGTGGGAAATATCAGGAAGGGAGACAGAACATAAAGACTCCTAACTCGGGGAAACGAACTAGGGGTGGTGGAAGGGGAGGAGGGCGGGTGTTGGAGGGGAATGGGTGACGGGCACTGAGGTGGACACTTGACGGGATGAGCACTGGGTGTTTTTCTGTATGTTGGTAATTGAACACCAATAAAAATTAATTAAAAAAAAAAAAAAAAAAGGAAGAACCGGTAGGAGGAATAACAGACATTCTTTTGGCCACTCCCTATCACTCCCAAACCCTGAACTCTGGAGTGTTTACCCAAAGCATGATTTGGGTCAGAAGAGAACTGTGAACAGGAACCGGAGGGAAACAGAGTGGAGAGGTAATTAGTCAAGCCAGGACCATATGTGGAGAGGGGAGAACCCCAGGAAAGTTAACGTTGAGAACCGTACTTCATTCAACAGCTATTTTCCAAACCCTACCATATATACCAGGTACTTCTCTCAACCAGAATAAGTCATGCTTTCAAAGTGTGTGGCACTTCTTCTCATGTCCTATTTTATTTGATACTCATGGCATTTATTCAGAAAGAAGTATAATTTTCCTGTTTTACAGATGAAGAAATTAGGTGCAGAAAAGTGAAGTGTCCTACTCAAGCTATCATCAGGGCAATCACATCGCAGAATTGGTTTTAAATAAGGTTCTCTGATTGCAGCAGAATGCTGACCGATTCTTCTGCATCATCCTCTCCAACGCCCATGGCAGCCTATGAGTGAAACGGGGGAAGGAAGTGTTCAATATTTAGCTTGCTATGTTTCACAAAACAACCCAAATGATCAATTAAAAACAATAAAGATTCACTGGAGCAAAGGTCATGGGCAATGCTGGGCCGCATTGGTAAAATCCCTGAATGATAAGCAAAAACTATGTCACTCGAAAAGTGTTTTTTCTTTTTTCTTTTTTTTTTTACTACTTTGCAAGTAATGGAGTGGCACAAATGAGGTGTTTCTGGGAACTGCACAGACGTAGATTATTTGTAATTAGTGTAGCATCACTTGTGTGAATGGGGGCACCACATAAAAGGTTTTAGAGTTCTTTTTCCTTCCCAAGAAAACACCTTTGTGTTCCAAATCCTGGACAAACAGAACTCTACTTATCGCTATAAGCAGGATATTGAAATTTCACGGGCAGTTTTTAATAGGTAGGTTAAAATGCTAATGATGGTGGTTGCCAGGGGCTGGAGGGCAGGGGATATAGGAAGTTAGTGTTTAAAGGGTATGGTTTCTGTTGAAACTTGGAATGATGAGAAAGTTCTGGAGATGGGTGGTGGAAACAGTTGCACCACAACAGGAATGTACTTACTGCCACAGAAGTGTGTATTTAGAAATGCGTAAGATGGTAAATTTTATAAATATTTTACCACAATAAAAATTAAAAATTAGAAAATGCTAATATATTTTCAAATCAGATTCCATTATGAAGGTATATAATTTGTGATACAAAGACAAAAGCAAACTTCAGTTGAATCTCTGATTGATCACCAACTCGGGAAAAAATGACTTTACTTCTGAACTGCATAAGTTAAACATACTAAAATGTGTTCTCGCCTCTGTAAGAACAAATACAAATTAAAAATAAGAGACTTAATTCTCCTTGAAAATAGGGGAAGAGATCCCCCCAGCCATCCGTCCCTACCTGTGCTTTTTGTCAGAGCATTTACTTTAGAAAACTAGAAATTTTAGGTATTTTCCCCTTTCTTTGTGTATATAAATTCTTTTGAAGACTAGATAGGTCTTTTGCCATCTTTGTGACACAGAAATATCTTTCTCAAAGACCTGGGGGCTATTTCTTAGAAACGTAAACATCAAGATAGAGGCACTGCCTCTAGTTTTTGTTGGAGAGCAGATGCTTAACTTTGGTGGGGTACCTTGCTCTAAATTACAAAACTACTTCCTGTCAGATCCAGCAATCCCACTACTGGGAATTTATCAAAAACAGCTGAAATCAGGATCTCAAAGATATATCTTCACTCCTGTACTCATTGTAGCACTATTTACAATAGCCAAGACACAGAGAAAACCTAAATGCCCAACCACAAATGAATAGATAGAGAAAATGTGGTATATAAAGGCAAATCTCAGCCTTAAAAAGGAGGAAATTCTGGGATCACAGAAAAGAAGGAAATATGGGACAACATGGATGAACTTTGAGGATATTATGCTAAGTGAAGTAACCCAATCACAGAAAGACAAACGCTGCATGATTCTACTTCTAAGAGATGTCTGTAAAATTCAACTGCACAGAATCAGAGTTGTAATGTGGCTGTAGGAGAAGGAAAATGTAAGCTATTAATCAATGGGAATGAAGTTTCAGTTAAGAAAGATGGATTCTAGAGATCTGCCAAATAACATTGTACCTACTGTCAACAATAATATGCTGTACACACACAAATTGTCAAAAAACGTAGGTCTTATTTTAAGTATTCTTACCAGAATAAAATGCAATTTAAAAAAAATAAAGACACGAGAATTTTTCATTTGGATAAAGCCAATTAACAATTACCAAAGATAAACCACGCATGACAAATGATGATACCAAGTCCTCCTACTTGAATACAAGTTGTAGTTTATCTTGAAAACATGTATGCAATGAGCTGTTTGGCCATATGAAAGGAGATTTCTTTTGTTTTTGCTACCTCTTGGTAGTTTGCCTGTGATGTGCTTCATATTCTGGTTTAAAGCTTACCTAATAATAAAAGTGGTTTTGTTTGTTTGTTTGTTTGTTTTCTCTTTGTTTTCTCTTTGTTTTCTCTTTTATAATTGTGGAATGAATTTCTGGGTTGAGACATTTCTTTTTTTTTTTTTTAAGATTTTATTTTTATTTACTCATGAGAAACACAGAGAGAGACAGAGACATAGGCAGAGGGAGAAGCAGGCTCCATGCAGGGAGCCCGATGCGATGCGGGACTCCCTGCATGGAGCCTGGATCCCAGGATCCCAGGATCACACCCTGAGCTGAAGGCAGACGTTCAATCACTGAGCCATCCAGGTTCCCCTGGGTTGAGATTTCATTCTTAATTATATTTCTCCAACTGTATATAAAAGTCTAGCATCTATACTATAAAACTTATAATTTTCAGTAAAATTAATTTGGGGGGGGGAACTAAAGCACAGACACACATGAGAGAAAAGGCTGTCATTATTACAAACTGGCAGGAAAACTAAGAGAAATGGCCAAATGAGCTTATAGAAGAAAAGGAAAAGATATTTTAAAATAATGAGTATGATAGTTACAAAAGCCAATGAATAGTGAATGGATACGTCCAGGACAGGAAGAAATTTCCTTACACAAGCTCATGAAAAAGTTTTGTAAAATTACTTCCAAAAAGAGAATTCTATGCCTTCAACAAAGACAAAAAAAAATGCAAAGACAAAAGGGAAGAAAGGCAAAGAGATCAGAAGGAGGGAGGGATGGAGGGAGAGAGAAAGAGGGAAAATGTGGATGTGGTTAAAATAATCAGAGCTCACAGAAACTCGTCCTTCAATTTCTAATGAATTTCTTTCCATGTCTGCACACCCTGGATTTCTCTAAACAAAAACTGTGTGAAATTTTGTTATATGTTTGGTAGTATTTATCCCCTTCTACCTTGTACTATGGATATTTCTGTATACGTCTCATCTGTTCTATTTCATTGTGAGCACCTTAAGGGCTTGAAGGCAAAACAAATTTTGCTTTTTTTATAATTCTTGTTTACATCCATTACAATGTCACATGGAGAGCATAGAACTAGGAAATATCTTCTAAATAAATTAATGAATATAAGTAGGAAGAAATATTCAAACAACTTCCATAATCTTCCTTAAAATGAATGAAACAAGCATTACACATTCAAGATTTGTTTTTAATAAAAGGAAAAAATAGCAGGTGTTCACCGGGCTTGTTCTTATTTGGGTCAAATAATCACCTGCTTAGTTATTTACTTACTCTATTTTTATTTTGTTTATAATTATATTATTTATATGATTATATTTATTCTACTTTTACTTGATTGATCATGTTTGCTGACATTTTTATTTTATTTATTTGTTTTAGCCTATATAACCATTTAATGTATTTACTTTTATTTATATTTATTGTAATTTTACTAATTATACTGAGCAGATTTATGAAGGAGCAGGGACATCACCAAAATCACACAATACAGAAGTCTGATTATAGGGAAAATGAGTGAAATGAATAAGAAAACTATAAAACAAAGATGTGGAGACTTGAAGACCGGACAATAAGAAAAACAATAATGCCAGCAACATAGGCAAGATGGAGATGAAGGGGGAAAGAATCTGAAGAGAATCTGTTAAGAGGATATAAAAGAAGCCCCTTTGAAATTGTGAAGCTCCTCGCTTTCCAACTTTTCAAAAAGCAAATAAAATCAACTAAAACAATGTTATTTTCCTGAGATCAGATGCACCAAAATCGGATTCTAGACCTTACTCTGACCTTGTGATCAGGCTCCCAATTCTTAAATCAAATACACAATTATGCCAGTTGTACAGATTTTTTTTAACTCTATCAATAAAATGTCAATACAAAGTGTTTCTCTATGCCTTAGATATAATCCTTTGGACAGCGCAATCCCATGAGCTTCTGAAAGCTCAAATACACCATTATCATCGAGGCACTTTTCAAAGAAGTGAGATGGAGAAAACAGATTTGATCCCGAGGCAAGCCCTTTTGTGCCAGGGTCTGTAAAACCTGACCACAGCCCTGGCAGGCCTGGGACCATTTGAAAGATATCTTGCTGACAAGAATCATGAAAATGCCTTTTACTCAGGTATTTCCCTCACATATCCAAGCTCATTGAAAGCAGGCGCTTTCATTCAACAACACACACTGAAGGGTTTCTCCTGTGTGCAAAGCCATCCACCCTGCCCTGCAGACAAAAGATGAGGAAGACACAGTCTCTGATCACAAGACATGGTCTATCAGAATCCACTGACACAAAAGCAATCATGTGAAAGGCAAATATCTGTTCTAAGGCAGCACTTCTTGAATAGTAATGTCATAAGGATGATCTGGAGATCTTGGTAAAATGGAGATTCTGATTCACTATGTCCAGGACAAGACTTGAGATTCTGAGTTTCTAGTCACCTCCAGAGGCTGTTGCTGCTGTGCCACAAATCACAGACTGAGAAGCAACAGTCTTAAGTGATAAGTGCCAACAAAGGGCTATGGAAATGCTAAGTTAGAAGTGATTCCTTCTAGCTGATAGATTCAGAGAGGTTCCACAGAGAAGATTCTGCATGTAAACAGGCAGAGATTCAGATGTAATAGATGGGTGTGTCTGTGCAGGTAGGTGAAGACTGGAAGGACCACACAGAGGAGGGGGCGGAGTGTAGAGGAGAGGAAGCAAGGAGAGGAGAGCCAGAATTGCAAGAACAGAAAATAAATTGAGCAAAGTACTGAAAGCAGATAGATGAAGAAGCTATTTAGAGAAAAGCAAGATATCTGGTAAGACTAGAGTGTAACCTACAAAGTGGGTGAAAAGGACTTATGGGAAATAGGTCTGGAATGATCAGTAAGGAAGAAATGATGGGAATCACATGGATTTGACTCTGAGGGGAGAGGACAGGATGTCTGACCACCAAGAAAGAAGGGAAGTAAAGTCCAGCTGTTAAGCAGAATAAAACATCCTAGGATGTAGGTCTGGTCTAAAGCTATTCATATTGCACATTTGGTCATTTATAACTACGTACCCAAATCTACTATTGTTCTTTACTATAATTGCCTTTCTGCCAATCATAGCCTATTCTCAGCCAAATAACCTTTCTTCAAACAAAACTGTGCAGGACCGAAACAAAATATGGCCTGTCCCAAGCTTTTACAGTGTCTGCAAATGACAACCCTAAACTCAAGGAGTGGCTCCGTGGAATCAGAAAGCATTTATTTTATTCTCAAAACCTGATAATATCCAGAAATATTTCATAATGAAATATCTTGGAAAAAGAGGCTAAATGAAGTTCATCCCGGGTATCATATAAGCTGATGAATCACTGAACTCTACCTCTGAAACTAATAATACACTATATGTTAATTAATTGAATTTAATTTTTTTAAAAAAAGAGTATATAGGCAGCTAGCATGGAAAGGTACGGACGGCACAGTCAACGCATGGTGGCACAGGACGGGGGGCTCACACGATGCCTAGAAAGTTCTAGTAAACTGCCAAACCCCTAATGGACAAGTTCACTGCCTCCTCTGCCAACATTATTAGTGATAAGAAAAAGAAGAGAAAAGGTATCTAAAATACCTAAGGTAAAATTATCTAATAAATCCTCTATCAGTATTTGTTTGTGTCTGTCCAAATCAGTAGAATCAGTAAATGTCATGAGGACTCTTTGGGACAAGATATGAGTCTCACTTAGCAAGAAATTCCATGTGAATTCTTTAAATAAGTCTGGAAGTAGCCAAAAACATAAAAACATTAAATATCACCCATAGATACATAAATGGATATGTGATAAAGCAGATGTTAAATAACATTAGTAGTAGAATCAAGGTATTGGTTATATGAGTGCTCACTGTAACAGATATTCAACTTCGCTGCATGCTTTTAGATTTACATAATACAATGTTAGAGGAAAATTACTAATAATCCTATTATCAATCTTATTACCACCCTTCTAAAAATTATAGTAGGTAAGAAGTGAAAACATTATGTTCCCCTCTCTGCTTTTTTCAGCATCTTTAATCCTACTCCGAACATAATTACATGTAACGCCTACATTTAGATTTTTACATTTTTTGTATATAATTTTCTCTTTATTTTTCTTTTTACAAAAAAAAATGAATCATATGGATCTACAAGTTGCTTCTTTAAAAAAAAGATTTTATGTATTTATTCATGAGAGATACAGAAAGAAAGGCAGAGACATAGGCAGAGGGAGAACCAGGCTCCCTGTGGGGAGCCTGATGTGGGACTCAATCCCAGGACCTCAGGATCAAGAACCACTGAGCCACCCAGGTGCCCCAAGTTGCTTCTTTTATTTAGCAACATATCATTGACATGTATCTACATCAGTTTATATAATTATACTTCACTCCTTTTAATGGCTAAATACAATTCCATTAGCCAACTATTGCATAGTGTATTTAACCATAACCCTATTGATGACATTTTTATTATTTTCAGAGCTTTGCTCTTTTCATATCACATTTAGGCTTGTGGTGATTTTAGTATAGATAGAAAAAAAAATCCATTGATCCCTGGCATCTACAGAGAAGACCACAGTGAAAATCTGAAGTGGTTCTAGTGCTAAGAAACATAACATCTTAAAAGGGATGGAAGCAAAATACACAGAATCAAAGGCATATGGTTACCTCAACAGTGGGTAACTCAGTTACTGGGCATTGTCAGTTATCAGCAAATACCCAGTAGCTAACAACTAGGCAAACTAGTGCTCTAAATATTCACCAGAATGACTTCTGTACCAACTTAAAAAATTAATCAACTTCACTTCAAGTGCCCTCAGATCCTCATTCCAATAACTTGCTTTTCTGAGTCCTTATGCTAAAGCACAAGAAAAGTAAATTTGGATGGAAGGCAAAAGGCTTTTATAAGTAGGCATGTTGATGGCAGTGAGAAAGTTGAGCTATTTAAAACAAAAAAAGTCAAAAACAAAACAATAATAAACAGTGATATGGAGTCTGGGGCCATTTTGGGTTAGAGTCTTACATATTTAAACAGGCCCTGAGGACATCATATGCACAGTATAAAATAACTGATGTTCAAAAATCATGGCCCTGAATTATTAATTAAAGGTATAATTTCTCAGGATACTCGCTATAGGACAGCTGTGTGGTATGGAATATACTTTAGAAAGACATACTATTAAAAGAGTAGCAACAAGATCTTTGACGTCAGAAGACTGGGGAAGGCCTTGAGCTAATCACCTCACTTGACAGAACCACAAAACAAAAGCACAAAGATCACATGATTGATCCAAGGTCGTTGGAAATGATCAGAGCCTATGATCCAGGAGAGGTGGTGAATCTTCTGCCCCTGTGTTTGTGGCCACCCCACGACCACAAAATTGTCAATGAGGAACTGCAGCCTTAATTTTTCATAGTGCTCTACAACCCAGAAAGTACCTATCCTGGAATCTTTGCAGAGAACTGAGGTTTAATCTTAAAGAAATACTGTGATAGGAGATGTGAAAGTGAGTGGTCCTGCTGGAGAACAGAGAGTGAGTTATAAGGCACAGTTTTCCCTGGAGAAGTAGAACTTCTAGACCCCTTCTAGAGGGGAAAGAAAGGCAGTGTTCATTGGCAAGGAAGAGGGCTCCACAACAGCAAACTTATATCCAACACATTAAGCATGGGAAAAACAAGTTGTATGTGTGCGTGTGTGTGTACGTGCTCGCATCTCCTTGCTAGCATGTATTTACGGTCACCAAAGTATTGTTTAGGATCATTCAACTTTGAGAATCCAGCCTAAAAAAAAAAAAAAAAAAAGAGAATCTAGCCTGATTCTTTCTCTACATAGTCATCCTTGCTAAATAAACAAAATAGGAGAGGTATTCGAAAGAGAAATGCTCAAGGAGTCAGGAGATGGCTATTCAAGGCTCTGTGTAACTCTGAACAAGGGCCTTAGGGTTGTTAGGGGTAAAGTGGGTGAAATGAATCTGAAGATCTCGAAGTTTCCTCGCAGCTATGACTCATGTTTCTAGTCAGGTCTTAGCAAATAGAAATGAGACACGTAGGGGAAATCCAAATACCATGCAGTGCACAATAGAGACAAAATTTCACATATTTGCATCAAAGGCTTGTTGCAACAAAGGCTTTCTGAGCCCTGTTTAAAATAGAGGACTTCTTTCCCTAAGCTCTATCCTCCTCTTGGTTGGTTTTTAAATTCTCTCCCTCTTTTTCTATCCTCTTATCAAGATGACCTCTAGAAAAGCAGAAAGGGCCTCGGAAGTCAGATGATAGTATTTGGACATTATTTGGGAAACAAGAATCAAGGAAGGAGCAGCGATTTTCGTGAGGTCAAGAGCTTACTTGTGAAAACGTGGGATTGCTTTTGATTCCCAGTTCACACTTCCCTCTGATAAAGCCATGTTGCCTCCCAACTCTGAAAAACTACTAGGAAATAGAACTGTCCCCCTAGAAATAACACACCATTCATATCCCCGGGAAAAGTCATGTCTAAACAGGCAGGGGTCCTGTGTCAGAGGAAGACAGCTACTCGGGCACAGGAAAAAGAGCCAGCTGCTAGGGAAGCTAAAGCCCCTGTTCTCTTCCCACGACTCTGTGAAGATTTATGGTGTACATGGGGAATCCTGGCCAAACTACCTCCAGGCACTGTTGGACCAGATCCCTAAAGGAGTCCTCGCAGCTATGAAGTTTTTAACATGTTTACCTGCTGGGCACCAGACAGCTGTGAGTTCCTGAAGCTTCCCTGTAAGGAATAAGACTTTGTACTTTGAGATATTCAAACATGAAAGATTTGAGCAAAACATACTTAGCTATACCATTTCATTAAAAAAAAAAAAAAAAAAAGGTGAACTGGGTTGGAGATTGGTAAAGTCTTTGTAAATCCCCAGTGGGGGAGAAAAATCTCTGGATTTAGTGGGAAAGCACTGTCTCTTCTTACATACAGCAGTGGTTGTCTGACCTGGCTGCTAGTTTTGGTTAAGTCCCTTTTTATTCTTTTCAATTAAAGCTGTTAGTCAACTTCTGGGTACTTCCTATCATTGTACCACTCCTTCTTTCAAGAACCCGGGCAGGGGGATCCCTGGGTGGTTCAGTGGTTTCGCGCCTGCCTTTGGCCCAGGGCGTGATCCTGGAGTCCCGGGATCGAGTCCCGCGTCGGGCTCCCTGCATGGAGCCTGCTTCTCCCTCTGCCTATGTCTCTGCCTCTCTCTCTCTATATATATATATGTCTATCATAAATAAATAAAAATAAATATTTTAAAAAAAAAGAACCTGGGCAGTGTCTCAATTCGGACAGTAAATCAGAGGATTATTGTTTTTGTACATCCCAGCTTTCAGATTAGTAGTAAACCTATAAAAGAAAGAAAGAAAAAGAAAGAAAGAAAGAAAGAAAGAAAGAAAGAAAGAAAGAAAGAAAGAAGAAAGAAGAGAGAAAGAGAGAAAGAGAGAGAGAAAGAAAGAAAGAAAGAGAGAGAGAGAGAAAGAAACAAAGAAAGAAAAGCTAGCAAGCAGGCACCTGGGTGGCTCAGTGGTTGAGCATCTGCCTTTGGCTCAGGGTGAGATCCTGGGGTCCTGGGATCGAGTCTTGCATTGGGCTCCCCATGGGGACTCTACTTCTCCCTCTGCCTGTGTCTCTGCCTCTCTCTTTGGGTCTCTCATGAATAAATAAAATATAAAAAAAGAAAAGAAAAGAGAAGAGAAGAGAAGAAAAGAAAAAAAGAAAGAAAAGAAAAGAAAGAAAAAAGAAAAGAAAAGAAAAGAAAAAAGAAAAAGGAAAGGAAAGGAAAGGAAAGGAAAGGAAAGGAAAGGAAAGGAAAGGAAAGGAAAGGAAAAGGAAAGGAAAAGAAAATCGAGGAGGGAGAAGAAAGGAGCTTTGCCCTCCTGATATCCTGGGCTGCAAGCGGCTCCTTTGAAATGACTAGAAGAAACTGCTCTCAAAGACACTTTCTCATATGCTGCCAGCTGCAGAGGGGCGATTTCTCAGGGGAGGCTTGTCTGGGCTGACTAGGACTGGTTTCGGGGTGTGTCTCCATGCCTCCAAGAGGCCTGCCCTGGGCAAGACTGCATTCATTAGTAATTTAAAAAAATTTAAAAATCCAGAGCTGGCAGCCAGCGGGAGGTTTTCCTACACGGATGTGGACCTCCCACGTGCTCCAGTCACAGACACCCCTGGGCCGGGAGAGGTCCCCGACGGATCGGTGCCAGGCCCAGACACAAGTCCTCCATTCTGACACGGAGTGCTGCCAAGCGGGGAAGAACCACATCCTTCCTCATCCTAAGGCCCCTGCTTAAATCGAGCGGTTGTTCGAAGGGGAAAAGCACAAGGGGGGAGGGAGGAGGCGACATCACTAGTTGGTGTTAATTATAACAAGGGGAAACCTTTATTCCCAATATGAAGTTTCTAAGTGAATTCAACACAGAATCTCAGGGCCGGAAAGGCCCTCGAATATCATTTGGATTCGAACTTTTTCTGAAATTCAAATATCCCTGTGACATCCTTGCCAAGTGGATGCGCAGTCCCTCTTTAAATATCTCTAGCGATGGTGAACTCATTACCAAGTCAGTTTTCATATGGCCTGAGCTGTACTAAGTGTCTCCTTATGCTGAGCTGGGCTCCAATCCCCCGGAATTTGTACCTATTTGTCCTGGTTGAGGTCCCTGGTGCCCAATCGGAAGCCTCCCTCTCTCCACAGACACCTGAGGACATTCAACCCAGGGGCTCTGGTGTCTGAGAGCAGCCTGGCCATATTTCCATAGACCTCGCTTTGCAAAATGGGAGACTAGGGCTTTTGCAAAGCACTTGTTCCCTTCCTTGCTCCTCTAAACCTCAAAGGTAAGGAGAGGATACTGCGAAAATGAAAAGCTCATTAGAACAGGAAGATGGGAGTCAATGGATTAAGGTGCTTCCTGTACTATTTAGGCTTGAAAGGAAATTGGAAAAGGAAAAGTGGAAGCAATGGGATCAGGAGGTTAGCTCATCCAGGCAGGGTTTCCGGGGAATTGTCAGACCCATCAGTGTAGTAACTGAACATCTGTCCCATATGGCTCACGTACCCCAAGGCAAACGGGACGGGGCCACGGGACAGAGGGCACATCCCCACACAGTGAAGCAAAGCGCCAAGTTTCAGCACGGGCTTTGGACTCCGCAGACTGGACGCACCTCCTCTGGACTTAGGCCAGCTTCTTAACCACACCGATTCTCCGTTGCCTGATGGGCGGACGGGTCAGTAAAGCATCTCAGGGCATCAGGGATGAGGATTATGTGAGTTAATATCACAAAGCACGTGGCACACAGTAAACACTCAGATTTCTGAGCTATTATTATTATTATTATTATTATTATTATTACTAGAAGTCTAGCCTTCAATTCTCCAGAACTTTTGCCTACACAGTGTAGCAATGCAGGAGGCAGAAAACCCATGTATCTGGTAGGGTGAAATGAGGTCAGTTCTCACGTGGGAGGCCAGAAGCAGGAGAAGCAGCATATTTCTGTGGAAAGTACACTGCACCAGAACTTAGAAGACCAGTTACAGAATCTTGGCTAACTGTAGACAAGACACATCCCTCTCTGTCGGATTGGCAGAGCCAGGGGCTTAGCCTTCTTGACCCAAACTTTCTAGTATTCTCAGAGAACCATTACAAGTACTCTGTGTAAAGACAACTAGGAAGATTTGATTTCTGTACGCCTCCTCTTTCTCCCCTGGACCATGTGTCCATATCAGTAACTGCAAAAATCCTACACACCCCAAAGCACAGAACTTGACGCTGTCACCCCAATTTGGTGAGCCTTAAGGATCCCTTTAAGAGGACAAAGCACTTCAGAGGTGCACTGAACAGAGGTTATAGGTTTTGTATTCAGTCGCTGTTGCCATCTCAGCAGATACAGCATTAGGCGTGTGTGTTTCAAATAAGTCAAGACAAGCACATGAGTTCTGCTGTGTTTCAACAAGTAGGAAGCCAGGAAATGTGTTTTATAAACATTTGGGAGTATGTGCTTGGAAACGCTGATAGGAAAGACTTACAGAATGACCTAGTTCAAAGAAGTACGGATCTTCTGGGGGTGTTACAGTACCTGTTCACGTATGCTTTGGTGATGAAGTCCTTTACCCTGTGTTTGGAGTTCTGTGCTTCGATGGAAAGCCCAACCTCACTCCTCACCCCTGGGACTCCTGGGCTCTAGCCAATCTGCGTAACTAGCTCCCTGAAGCCTCCGACTGCTCTCACCTCTGTGAGCCTTTATGGTAGAGGTTGGCAAACTGTGGCCCATGGCCAAATCACTCCCCGCACGTCTGTGGTTGTATTGCTTGTAAGGTGAAAACACTTTTTACCTTTTAAACGATTGAAAAGAAATAAAAATAAATAAAAAAATAAAAATAAACGATTGAAGAATTTAAAAGAGTAATATTTTGTGACGTGAAAACTGTGCGATTTTCACACAAAAGTAGGCGAGGGGTTGAGGAATCAGACAGCTGGAACTATAGCACTGGGGTTACAAAGAGCCTGCGCTCTGGGTGGAAAAAGACCTTAGAGGTAATGAAGTCTAAAAACTATGGGCAGATTTAGAACAGGGGCACACAAGAACCAGGAATGCGCCCCAAGAAGATTATCAGTCAGTGGTGCATAGAGTGAAATGGAGGGATGAGCCATTTGAAAGGTTTCCATTGAATCTATGGAAGTGCGGTGAGTTCTTGAGTCGAGAGCTAAGTGGTCACTCGATGATTATCACAATCTCTGAGCTTCAGTTTTGCCACTTAGGCCAATTTGGACCAAACTGACCTTGCAGAGTCGTTGAGATAAGGGTCGTGCAAGTAATTTGCAAATTGTTAAGCACTTGGACAAACAGGACGGAGTACTCTTACGACTACTCACTAAAGCCAAAAAGCATCATCTTACGAAATTAAATAAGTGATGTCTATTTTTATAGGATCTTCCTCTCAAAATGATATTGACATGGTTGCATACGCCAGTTTCATTTCCGTCAATGTTCCAATTACATATGCACTTTTTCTTGCTTTTCACATACTGGAAGCAGAGTCATCAGGGAATTTTAAAGAACTGCTATCAAGGTATGCCATAAGGATATTACAGTCAACATATTAGCCATAGGTCAAATCACCTTGGCTTGCAATCGTACGCTAACATTTTTAAATCTCAGGATGATCCCGAACAATCACTTATGATAGATTCTAAGTCACTCTCCAGGGTGAAAATAGAAGAATGCAAATTTTCTTGCCTGGATTATTATAATAGGATGCTCATTAATTGCCCCCACCAATTCCTTTCCTAAGCTCCAGTGCTATGACAGCAAGCATCAGACCTGTCTTTTAGACAGACATAGATCTGATAGCGTCCCTCCCTTGCTCAAGCATATGCAATGCTTCTCCTTGCCGTACAGGTTTAAGTGCAAATTCCTCAAGAGAGTATTTAAGGTCCTCAAAAATAGGGCTTTGACTCAGCTTTTTAAAGTATGATCTTCAACGACCCCGGTGCTCAAAAACCATCACCCAGTCAAACTGGGCTCTCCCCAACCAAGGTACCAGCTTCCCACCTTCACTTTATGTTTTCCTCCTTTTCCCTTTATCCAGAGCACCACTCATGGTTTTTAACTGTGTCAGTTTAGTTCACCTGGAATTATGTTTTCCAGAATCCCCTTCTCTGTATGGTTCTTAGTTAGGGGTAGCCACAGGGAAATGTGCATGCAATTTGGATGGGAGAAGTACAGCAGTATCCATTGCTTTGCGAGGGCTCCTCTAGGCCCTGGGGACTAGTGCCTCTCACATACCTAACTGCTGATCTGGTGGTTGACCTCCTAACAGGGGGCAGCAGGCATGCGCCACCATGCCCTCAGCTCCTGGCAGATCTCTCTTCAACCTCTCCAAGTCCAAGGCCAGGCAGGTGCAGAGCTCTGTGGCTATGCCCACCAGCTCCCTCTGCAGGCCACCCACATCATCTAGATTAGGTACAGTGAGAGACAGTTAAGGGTTGCAGTTTGTCCTCATGGGCTCCAGGTTGCTCTCTCTTCCCCTTTACATCCAGCTTTTCTTCCTAACCACCTGCCTACCATGGGCGGCAACACTCTTCCACAGACTTCTTTGCCATCTTCTTCTCAGGGTCCTAAGCTAATGACATTTTCTCATCTCCCATTGTCCCCTTTTGGGGCTTTGATTGTCCAGCTTCACCCCCCATTGTAGGTATAATCCTTATGATAAATCCCATATTCTATATCATCCACCCATTTCATTTAAGCTCCTTGGTTCGACCCTAACTCGTACACTGCTTTTTCCCCACTAGTCTATGTCAAAAACCTGCCATCAATTCAAGACTCACTTCAAACACCATTTCCTCATAAACCTCTTCCTGAGTGACATGGTTGTCTCTTTAAACCATAAACCTATTTTTCCATATATCTTTGAAAGTTATGTTATATATTCTGACTCTCTTCCACATATTATACACGTTGTATTGCAAACCCCTATGAATATCTTACCTTCAAAATGATCTATAAATTCTTATTCTTTGGGGGCTGTGTTTGTGCAACTATATTTTAACCTCCATATCTCACTAGTGTCTTGCCTGCAAAAGATTCTCAGCAAATGCTTATGGCCCAAAAGAGTAAATGAATTGTCAGTGCTACCATTCCCTTTTTAGGATCACAGGTAACTAAATCCCCGTGCACTGTATATGGTATAGCCTCACTTGTATGGACACTGTCCTGTAGCCACTTTACCTTTCCATTCCCTTCTCTCAGAGAAGAGACTATCTAATCTGAATGTAACTAACCCTGTTTATTTTTATCATACACCCAGTTCTAACAAAACTCATCAGCTTGCTCCCTAGTCTATAGTAAAGCGGAAATAGATAATTATATGGGGGAATGGAGAGAAAGCTGCTAGAGCAAGACATGCTGAAAGCAAGAAAAAAAAATAGCAGACAATGAAAGAGAGAGAGGACAGAAAATTTATGAAAATCAGATTACACAAATTTAAAAGTATATGAGTCTAGGGCCATTTAGTACATAGGTAAATGATCTCATCTCAATAAATTTTAAAGGAATTAGTCTGCTCCAATGAGCTGTCTTGAATCACCAAGATTAAGTAATGCCACATATCTTAGAATAATCTCCTTCTGAAATTATTTTTAAAACAAAAATTTTGAAAGAAAGTTACATACTGAATTCAAGCTGTTTTTTAAATAATCTCGTAGCACCTCCCATTCTCAGAGGGGAAAAGGGGTGTTTTTAAAATTTTGTCATGCATTCATTCAACAAATATATAGTGAGTGTCAACTATGATTTAGGCACTGTCCTCATGTTTGTGTGTGTATCTAAGTATGTTGTGTATGTGGACCTTTCCGCCAAGGAAATCGTCAAACTTGGGAGATGTGGGATGATAAAAGCTACACCTTTTAAATATCTCACAAAGAAAAAAACAAAAAGGTCACTGTAAGTCAGCACCATATTGGTTTCTTACAAAGAAGCAAGCAAATGCAATCAACAAAAAAAGGACTGAGTTCATTGTTACTGGTTTCTTCTAGGGCAAAATAAACTGTCAACTAGAATGAAGTTTCTTGCCTTCCCTACACAACCTTTGCCTCATTTCTCTGCCAAACATCTCTTAACTGCAGGGAAGGTCCCTGGAGACTACAATGGTGCTGCAACCCTGCACAATTTGCTTTGGAAGAAAACTATGGCAAAACACAGGTAAGAAATATTTGATTTTTTCACAGCCTCCCTGATACACATATGGAGGCAACTATAACACTCTTGAATTTTTTTCCTCCTGGTTTAAAACTAAATTTTAAAATTTATATAAGGTTGCAGTAGGATTGAGTGAGATAATAAAAATAAAGCATTCAGCACAGCTCCTGGCACACAAGAAGCACTGGATCAATATTAGTGATTATAACTAGCAAGAGGTCCTAAACTTTCAGCAAGCTCTATAAATTAGCCTCATTAAGTGTTATCTAGGGTAAAATTTCAGCGTCTTCTGTTTTCCCTTTGCCACCCGGAATGTTCTGGAGCCATCACTGGAATACAAAATAACTTTCCAGCAAGTCAAGTCTGGCTGGGGAGAAGAATGGGCAGGCTGAGAAGTACTGTCTGTAGGTATGTCTGGAAGAGAGACAGACAAGGCCGTCCTACAACATCTTTGCTCCCACATCATTCCACAGGACTGGCCCTTCTACCTGCAGAAGTTCTCTGCTGAGGATAAGGTACCAGAACAGGTCCCGGAACAAAATAAGTATCACTGATTATATGACTGGAACTTTGGCTCTGATTTTTTAAAGGAAGTTAATAAAATAAGCACAACTGAAAAACTGCCTGAGTATTTAAGTGTAAGCATGTTTGCAGAGGTTATTTTAGTTCAAAAAATAATAAAAATAGCTCAAATGGACTGAGCACTAATTACGTTCCAGGCCCTGTGCTAAGCGCTTTATGTACATACTTAATCCTAACAACGCTTCTATTCTCGTGCCAACAATGCAGATGAGGACACAGGTTTAAAGATGTTAAGTAAATTTACCACATCCCAGAGGTAGTCAGTAGCATTACCCTACACACACTGTCTCAGTGTAAAATCCACATTTTTACCACTACATGCTATTGAAATGATACGACCTGAAAGAACGGGTCACGTGTTCATTCAATGATTCAATGCATTTATTGAACTATCCCTTCATATGAGTCACCATGAAGTGGGACGAATAGACATGAATAAAATATTCAGAGTCACTTACAATCAGAAGGCAGAATGGTATAGTGCTTACGTTTGCCCCAAATTCAAATACTGGCTCTACCGCTAACCAACTGTGACTTTGAGGCTCAAAGAGAAGTAATAGAGGATAAAGTTATTCTTTGGTTTCAATAAGCTAATATTGTAAAGCACTTGAAAGATGCCCGGCACATGTTAGCAAGCTGTTTTTCATTTATATTATTACAGGCAACATGAGACTATATATGCGTAGCTCAGTAAAGACTTCATGGAGGAGCTCTGTATCTTGAAGAGTTCAGCGCCGTTTAGATTTGTAGAGTCAGAAAGAAGAAATTGATCTTACATGGAATTAAATTTGCCTTTCATATGCTCACTCCTCAATTCATCAGATTTCAGACGCTGGTACTGAAAATCTTGTAAGGAATTAGCTCTGGGTCCAATGTTTTGAGGGACTGATGACATAAAACACCTCCACAAGAACTGTAAAATTTCCAGCTGAATTGAATTGCGCAACAGTGCATACATTTTCATACATTTCCACATTGTATGCGGAAATAAGAATGATATCATTTGAGGGGCGCCTGGGTGGTTCAGTCGGTTAGGCGTCCGACTCTCGATTTTGGCTCACGTCATGATCTCAGGATCCTGAGATCAAGCCCTGCGTCAGGCTCCCCACTCAGCAGGGAGTCTGCTGCAGATTCTCTCTCTCTCTCTCTCTCTCTCTCTCTCTCCCTTGGCCCCTCCCCCCTGCTCTCTCTCTCCCTTTCTCCCTAAAAGATTTTATTTATTTATTTGAGAGAAAGACAGCATGAGAGAGAAAAAGCACAGGCAGGGGAAGGGGCAGAGGGAGAAGCAGGCTCCCCGCTGAACAAGGAGCCTGATGGGGGACTCGATCTCAGGACACTGGAAGACCCGGGGATCATGACCTGAGCTGAAGGCAGACACTTAACCGACTGAGCCACCCAGGCGCCCCTCTCTTTCTCTCTCAATTTTTTTTTAAGGATGATATCATTTGAGAAACAGCAAAGGAATCTGGTTTTGCTTACTTTGCCTGTGTGTGTGTGTGTGTGTGTGTGTGTGTGTGTGTGTGTGTGTTTGCTTTGAGACATTCTAATGGAAAGGTCTATGAATGACAGATCAATGAAACGGGACTTTCTCCTCTGTTCATAGGACCCTATCCGAGATCAAAGCAGTTTAACCATTCACCTTATACATAAATTCTTCCATCTTCCTTCACTCTCTGTTTGAGGCTCCAAATACGTCAAACCTGGTCATCATTCCTACTTCAATCCTTTCGGTGATCTCCTGCTGCATTTTGCATAAAATCCCAACTCCTTCTCATGGCCCACAAGAAAGCCTCCTGTGGCCCCGGCTTATTTTAGGATCTTATTTCCACCACTGCTCTTCCTGTCACCTGGCCCCTGTCACCTCAACCATGATATCAGACCAGCATGGCTCCTTCACAGGCTTTTCCATTAATTCAAATGTCACCTTTTCTAGGGAAATTTTTCAGCACAAACACACATATGCATATATATGTGTTTAAGTGTACATATGTGTGTATAGATGTCTGTGTACAAAACAAGCTTTTTATTTCAATATTACATATATAATTTATTTTCTTGTCCAGTTCCATCTCTTTCTTTCTACCCCTTGAGAACAAATAATTATACTAAGACTTATATAGGAATTTATTTATTCATCATTTATTTATGATTAAGCAGATGCTGTTCGCTGGGCCTGTTCATGGGATATAGCAGGCAGCAGGGTCTCTGGTCTTGTGGGTGTTACGTTCTCATGGGAGGCGAACTAGACTTAAACAATAGATAGACTAAGTAAATTAATTAAATCATATGTGGAAGCTGACAAAGGAAAAGCAGAATGGGTCCGTGAGATGAGCACTGGGCATGGGTGGAGATGGGAGGCAGGATGCAGAGCAATTTTATATACAGCAATTCACTCAGCCTTCACTGAGAGGATATTTGAGCAAAAGCTTCATGAAGATGAAAGAGTTAGCTTTGCGGTTATTTGAGCAACTAGGGCAGAGAGGAAACAATGCAAACCATACCTGGCCTTACAAGGTATTTTAAAGACTGGCTTACACACTGAGTGAAATAGCGTGTGGTTTCTTGTGCCAGTCCACTGTTCTGGGAATTTCGTTTGTATTAATGGACTTAGTCATCACAACAATCCAGTAAGTTATATATTGTGTTTACTTCGTTTCACAAAAAGAAATTAAGTAGGTAACTTGCCCAGGATTATACCATTATACCAGAATATGAACCTATGTAACAAAACTCCAGACCCCTACAATATACTGCTTCTTGGTCTAGAAAATTCTGATCCAATGATTCTGAGACTTCAGTGCAGAGGCCCTAGCTGCCTGCTTCCTTAACAAGCTGTCCAGATGTCTCCATGCACCACATGTACATGGTCCATGCACCACAATTTCTCAGCAGTCCAATTCATCTCCCACATGAAAACTTTCCAGATATCTTAAAGTAAACATCACGCTCACTTCCCATCCTTACCATCCCCGCTGTTTGTCAAATTGGGAAAAATTTCCTTAGATCAGTGGAAGCATCTACTCAATAACACCCCCTCTCCATCTGTGTTTCATGTGAATTTCATCATCTGGATGAGGATTTGGGGTAAACAACAATGCTGAATGAGCAGAGGAATGAGTGTTTATTGAGGGCCCTTTGGGTGTCAGGTTTTAAGTGCTAGGGACTTATATATTTTATCTGACTTTAACCTTGGTAATATATACAAATATATAGATACAGGTACAGATATCGATATAGATGTGCATCTATCCAGGAGATAGCGAGACTATGCTAATTACCATTTCTCAGATGAGGAAACTAAGTCCGCACAGGCTAAGCAAGCAGTATCTAGGATTCAATGACTCTAAAGCCAGCCAACTTTTCACCACCCACTCTAAACATTCAATCCCCAACTCCTGCAATTGTTTCATTCCATAATTGGAAACCGAAGTCTAATCTTCCAGAAAAGTGCTATTTAGTGTGTATTTCCACTCTCCAGCATCCATCATTTCTGTAAGTTGAAAGAACTCCTATATTTATTCAATGAGAGCCAAGCTTCTTCCATGGGCACTAAATTAGCTCAAAAGAAGAAAGCAAAAAATATGCACTCATAATGCTAAAATTCAAATGAAAGCCAAATATTTTATCTCTTTATTTCTTTGTAGAAGATTATGGTGATTAATGGTGATACAGAGCTTGCTTTATATAAAAAGGCTCTCTTTTCATTTCCCAAACAATAAATGTCAGTGTGCATAACCCAGCCATCTATTTTCTCTTCCCACCCCCAAACCTGGATCCTGAAGGGAGAAAGGTTACAGGTCATGGGCATATAGCAGAATCACATCCTGAAAGACATGTCTGTGTGGACTCCCAGTGCAGCACTCAGTTATGAGTCTCACTGAGGACAAGGAAGCTGCTGGTATCTGGGACTTGGGTGCCCCACACGCCATGCTGTGTGCCTGCCTCTGTGGGAAAGAAGAGGGCAGTTCTTCTCTTAGCTTTTCATGGTATCTCCCCAGTCATTACAATACAGGCACAGATTCATAGACTACCTAAGACTACCTTAGACTACCTTATTCATAGACTACCATATTCAAATTTGGCTCCTTGTCCAAATTTCTCATTTTAGAAGTGAGAAAAAGGACTCTGAGAAGGAAAAGCAATGAACCAGTAGTGAGGCTGTTGGACTGAATCATTAAAGGGGGAAAAACCCACATAAATTGGAGTTAGAAAGCTGAGGTCCACGTCCCAGCTCCACGATTTGCTTGCTGCGTGGCCTTAGCAATATTTAGACTCTCAGACTCAGGAGGTCAATGGTATGAGCAACACGTGCCTTTAATTACCTCAGGTTATTGTAAAAAAAAATGTGTGTGTGTGTGTGTGTATATAATAACAATAATTTTGAGGGCTTAAAGTTCTACATAAACTAAAACCGTTATTATTTGAACCTAAGTCTTGTACTTTCTATTCCAATATCTATTTGGGCATGCAACTGAATATCATCGCAGCCGTTAATCATAATAAAGGTTAAATTCCCCATGCACCAGGCCCTTAATAAATGTTATGGCATACGACTGACACCTGTCAAAAGCCTGATGAAATGGGTTTTATTATCCCCTTTCACAGATGATGAAAATAAAGCAGAGACAGAACAAAGACTTTGTCCAAAGTCGCACGCAGGGAAGTTGGTCTCGTGCTAAAGCTTATGAATGTTACATAGCCACAATTTTAGGTTACCATAGCATCTAACCATAACTGGCTTAAGGAACTGTGTTACCTATGAAAAGACCACTTTTCAGATATCAGTTTATAAAATGACAGGTTATCTTTTCTGTTGGCTTTAGCATTGGTTGGGAAACGAGGAAACCAGTGTAATCATAAGGACTTATGTGCCAGACAGGGAGAAACCAGAGGCTTCTCCTGGATGTAGGCTAGATATAAAAGGTCACCTGTCTTTACTCCAATTATATCAAATAATGGCTGGACAGATACACATTCTTCATCACTTTTAGAAATCTTTAGATCGAAGTTCATCACAGCTGCCCACTTCCCTGGAAACTTCCTACTTTCTTTAAGGTAATTAATTTATGACACTTGACACTGGCCTTGCTGTCAATATATGCAAGCAGCACTTCCTTCCCTGTGTTTGCTGCAAAACACCCTTCATTACTAGGATAAAAATGTCCTTTTTCCATCATTGAGCCAGTGATGGCCAACCTTCTCAGAGTCTGTGACTCCTTAGCATTTTTCTGATTTGGTGACCATAACATTAAAGGAAATGAAAGCTACCTTCCAAGTCTATAGAGACAGCCTCTGAGATAATTAATCATATAATAAAGTGTGAGAAAAACTAGAAGGCCAGTGCTGGGCCTACCTGACACAGTATGAAGCCATCATTCACTTAACTCTGCACTTTTTATAAATAAGGCACTGTTGCTATGTGCCTTGGCTACTTAGGTGCTATTCAGAGACTTGGATAAGAACACATAGAGACAAATTACTGGCCCAGAGTGAAAACAAGCCAATAAATTTTTAAAATCACGATAGAGACAGAGAGAAGATGGTAGAAGCATTTCGAGGGGTCCCATGGCCTGGGAAGGATAGGATTCCAGCAGCAGGCGTAGGAAGGTAGAGGAGGAGAGGACAGGGCTGCCGAGGCGGTATGGTGTCAGGACACAGGGAGGGGACATTCCCGGATCTAGCTACACAAATCCTCCGACTTTATGGTGTTGGGTCTAGCAAACCCCCTTTGGTACAGTAGACCAAACGCCTTTGCACTCAGGCACACACCAGTTCTAGTTCTTACTAACTGACTAACCTTGAGCCAGTCTGTAAGTCTCCCTGTGCCTTAGCTCCTTCATCTGTAAAAGGCAGACAATAATATATAACTGAGAGTTCGTTTTATGCTTAAGTGAAATGACAGGAGCGCACGCACCAATGAATGCTGATTTCCTTTGCCCTCCTCTTTTTGACCGGAAAATAGATCTCTTGGCATAAAACATCAGGGCATTTTCTCTTTATTCTCCTTTTCCCTTCTAGCCTCAACTTTCACAAAGAGATACGGAGACAGAATTTCAGAGTTGAATCTTTTTATAAAAAAAAAAAAGATTTTATTTATCTATTTGAGAGAGAGAAAGAGCAAGCATGAGCAGGGGTGGGGCGTGGGGAGAGGGAGACGCAGGCTCTCCACTGAGCAGGGAGCCCAGTGCCATGGGGGGTTGTGGGCATGCGGGGCTGGATCCCAGGACCCTGAGATCATGACCTGAGCTGAAGGCAGAAGCTTAACTGACTGAGCCACCCAGGCATCCCAGTAGAAAGGAATCTTAAAGAAAAATAACATTGTATTGCAGCAGAAGAACCTTGGGGATCATCCGCTAGAGCTCCCTCACATTTGAGGTCCAGCACCAGAGACTTCTCAAGTCATAGGCAAGGGAAGACCCCAATCAGAATGGCAGGATGGAGATGGGGGGGTGTCCTCACCCAAGCCCTCAGTCCTAGTCCAGAGGCCACACAATTTCAGGTCTTTCTCACCTTCTTAACCTCTCTGAGCTTCAGCTGCCTCCAAAAACACACAGGATCATTGCAAGGATTCAATGAGGTGGTACCCATAAAGCACTCAGGACGATCCATGATGGAGTTCAGGAGAGAGTAGCTATTAAATTTTGATTTTCACAATTTAACAGACAAATAAATTGAAAGAACCAATGGCAGAAGAAATAATTTGTGTTTATTAAATGCCTCCCGTGAATAAGGTGCTGGGGTAGGGACCCCAGCTTCCGGGCAGGCGTTGGGGCCCTTGTGTCCTGGCTGAGGAGCCTGAGGCCCACCACAGTACACTAACTTGCCTCGGGGACCTGTCAGACGCTACAGCTCCACGCTGCCTCTGGTGCCAAAGCTAAGGCACAATCAAGTCAGGCTACCAGGAGGTCTCCCCATCCAGGCCACAACCCCATCAGTGCACTCTCACTTCCTAAAAAAAAGAAAACAAACAAACCCTGAGCCAATGAGTAGCTAACCTGAATTAACCCCCCCACCCCAAAATATCAGGTGTCAAATGTTCTGTAACTTTACCATTCTTTGGGGTTTTTATTTCTCTCCCAGTACAATTTCCAAAATGGGCAAAGAGCACAGTAGGTGGCTCTCTGTCATATTTCACGGGCAAGGCGACAGTGACTCACCAGATCCTACATCTGTGTCACCAGCAGAAGCCCTGACAAAGTTGAGCAACAAATGAAACTGTGTGTGTGCTGCAGATAACCTTTATTTTCTTTCTTTCCTCCTCTGCCTCCTCTGCTGATTTCCTCCAGCCACACTCTGCTGTTCTAACAGTGCCAGGTAAGACGACGCTAACTGGCTACCTTTTGGCAAAAGCAAACATATGCTTCCAAATGCCAAAAGCAAGGAGCAAAACGTTTCTCCCAGAAACTGCATTTGCAAGCCTGCCTGCTTGCTGCAGAGAAACCTGACGGCCTGTGGGGAGTCTCAACGGATAAATGGCCCCATTGCCTGGGCCAGAAACAGATCTGTTCATTTTCCTACAGAAGCCTGCAGCCATCAGTTCCCACAGGGAGGACTGAGGCTCCAGACCAGTGATCAGCACCGCCAGCAAGCGGCGAGTGGTCTTTTCTGCAAATGCTGCCTCTGCATACTGCTCTCGATTCCATCCTGCACCCACAGAATCAGGGACAGAGAGAAGAACACTCTGGCCACTCATGATATTTGTTCCTCAATCTTCCTACTACCCTGTGAATTAGCACAAGGATGACAGAAGGAAAAAAAAAAAACACTCAGAACAGGAAGAAATATGTAATATTCTGAACTCTATGTCTTCACAGGTCCCTTCATTTTAGGAGTGGAAGGTGCTCTACATCAAATGCAGAAGGGTAGGAAGATTGCCTTAGAGATCCGGGCTTTTGAACTTCCTCTCCGGAGAGCTGGCCTTGCTAATCTCCAAAGGGCCTGTTTATAGATTGTTCGCTCAGCAAGGAAATGTGCTCTTTGGGACAGAAAGGATACCCTGCAGTCACCAGCCCAATAAAATCAACTTAACTAACATAAATTGTTAAAGAACTCATTGGAGAGGTGACGGGGTGTGACAGGAAAAGCCCTTAACTAGAAGTTACAAGGTGGGAACTGTACTCCCAGGGCTGAAACGTAATAACCATGTGACTCTGGGCAATCTCACTCGTTTTTCTGAGTCTCACTTGTTCTCTTTCTCAGTAAAATGGAGATCAGCCAAGGCAAGATCTTTAATGAGCACCTATTCACTACATACACTTTGCATTATTCCACTTAATTTTATCCTCATACAAATCCTTGGGGTAAGCATTTTCTTTACCATGTTAGAACTGGATAAAAACCAAAGCTCTGATTGGTGAAATAAATCACTCAGTATTACCTAGCTGCAGAGGCATTAGGGCTGAAGTTTGAATTTGACCACAAAACCTGAGCCCCTGCCACCATTTAATATGCCTGCCATGTCTTTCTCCCAGGGCTACCCCAGGAGCAAGAAAGAGAATATATATGGAACATGCTTTGGAAATTTTAAAGTTCTCTATATATGTATGTATGACTTTTGTAACAATCTGGACAAGGAGGCAAGGTATGACTGGGTAGCCTTTTTTAAAAAAGAACCAGAACCTAAAGAAAGTACCTTCCAATCTCCCTTCCATCCCCTTGTTCTGACCTTTTTTTTTTTTTTTTTTTTTTTTAACATTTTCCTTTTGCCCCACAAGTCCCCTATTCCTCAGGCACGCGTTCAGATGTATCCCGGCCAGCTCATCACAATGCATGCACACGGTGCAGGCTGACGGAAGCAAGTGATCCCAGCCTCTGCAAACGCTGGTGCGGGAGGTACCTAGAGGGGCGCCACCAAGTGCCTCCCTCCCCTCAAGATGTATCACACCCCCTCCCATGCAGCATCAATACCCCCACGCAAATGGGACGGACTGGGAAGCAGGCAGCCAACTCTAAATGCTGCACACTCAATTCGGGGACTTACAGCACAGCCAAGAGACGGTAGTAAATAACTGTATGAAGTCAATCAGAATAAAATCAATTTTCATGAGCCTGGTGGGGATATATGAGGGGAGCTATTTCGTTTTAAAAGAACAATAATTAAGGAAGACTAGAGTAGGCATGTGTAGCATTTATGTTTAAATAAGGTAAGTTTGAATCCAGAGGGACTGAATTTAGCAACATCACAGCATAATCCCAAAGAAATACATGAGACTTGTGTTGCTCTTTTCCCCCACGAAAGGAAACATAAAGTTGCTTGTCTGACATAAGACAGCAAGAATACAAGGCTTAGCGCAGTCCAGTCTGTAACAGAGACGGGACTTCCAACTTCTCTTGCCTTTCTACTTTTCACCAGATTCGAGACCCTCTTTGCCAAGAAAGAAGGATGCCTCAGATCAGAGCTTCCTGGACCTGAGGCTTGGCCTAAAAACAAAGGGCTTGGCATCACTGAGAAACAATAATTCTGTATTCCAACTCAAGCAGCCATGATCAAAGTCACACGGAGACAGCACTCGGAAAACGCTTTCTATAAAAGCTGTTCAAACTCCAAATAAGAAAAATAAAAAGCCACAACATTCCAGATTTTAAAAAAAAGAAAAAGAAGAAGGAAAGAAAGAAAGAAAGAAAGAAAGAAGAAAGAAAGAAAGAAAAAGAAGAAGAAAGAAAGAAAGAAAGAAAGAAAGAAAGAAAGAAAAGAAAGAATAAAGAAAGAGAAAAGAAAAGAAAAGAAAGAAAAGAAAAGGAAGGAAGGAAGGAAGGAAGGAAGGAAGGAAGGAAGGAAGGAAGGAAAAAGAAAGAAAGAAGAAAGGAGAGGAAAGGAAAGAAAAGGAAAGAAAAAAGGAGAGGAGAGGAGAGGAGAGGAGAGGAGAGGAGAGGAAAGGAAAGGAAAGGAAAGGAAAGGAAAGGAAAGGAAAGGAAAGGAAAGGAAAGGAAAGGAAAGGAGAGGAAAAGTCACCTTAAGGCAGTGTGAAATCATCTTTCTGAAAACCCACTGTCTCCAGGGTCAGTGTAGAACAGTATCTACAACAGTGACCATCAATCTCAAATCAGCCAGATGCCAGGGCAGGCACTGCGCTAGACCTACCATTCGAACGATCCCATTTCATCCTCCCAACTACCCCCAGGGGTCATTGTGATCCCCGCAATCTGCAGGTTGCCGCGGGGGGCGGGGCGGGGGGGAGGCTACTGACCCCCAGAGCGCCGGGCCAAGCCGCCGGGCCAAGCAGCGGGGCCAAGCTCACCCAGCCGCTGCTCCGCGGAGCTGGAGCCCAAGCCGCGAACCGTCCTCCCGGGCCCAGGTCCCCGGCAGAGGCGCCTCCCGGGCGCGGTGGGTCTCTATTTCCTCCACCGGGGGTGGGTCTCTATGTCGCCACCGGGAGTGGAGGGAAGACACGCTAGCGACTGGCTCTTAAAGGAAACAGCAGAAGTTTGCTTTTTAGGTTTGTGATTTCTGTCTCACGCTCGGCTTCCTCGCTCGCCCCCGGCACCCGGCAGGGGCAGGGGCGGGGGCAGGGGCGGGGCAGGGGCAGGGGCGGGGGCAGGGGCAGGGGCAGGGGCAGGGGCAGGGGCCCGGGCTCCGCGAGGCCGGCACAGCGCCCCGAGGGGCACCGTCTCGGCTCCGGGACCGCCAGCCTCCTCCCCCGCGCGGGGGGCCAGCGGCGAGCACCAGCCCCAGGCCTCGGCCCCCCCCCACGTCCCTCCCTCGCCAGCGCCCCCCACCCCGCCCCCACCCCAGGAGCCGGGCGGGCGCCCGCGGCAGGGGCATCTCCTGAGAAAGCAGGTCAGGGGAGGCCGGAGCGGAGCCGCGAGCAGCCGTCCCCAGCCGGCCGGACCGCGGCAGGAGCGGCAGGAGGCGCGTCGGGACACACCGCCCGCGCCCCCCGCGCCCCCCGCGCCGCTCACAGCAGCGCCCCGGAGCAGCCCGCGCGGGTGCACCGGGTGCATCTCCCCAAGGGCTGGACGCGGGGTGCAGCCTGGCGCAGCCGTCCCCCAACTGCGGTCCCTAAACCCCCACAAGGCAAAGACGGGGCTGTGAGCCGGGTTCGAGTCCCGGGCACAGCACTACTTGGCGGTGTGGCCCACCCCACGCGCTCTGTGCCTCAGTGTGTCCTCCTGCGAAAGAAGGGGGGGGACGAGCCGGTCCGCAAGGGTCCGCCACCCCGAGAGCCCGTGGGTCGGCGCTTCCTCCGAGCCCCCAGGGCCGCGAGACACTCACCTTCCCGGGGGCAGAGCGGGCGCGGCGCACGGGGGCGCGGGGCAGGCTCGCCCCGCACGGCTCCTCCCGCCCAGTCCGGCCCGAGCGCAGCCCGGGGACCCCGATCCGGCCGGTCGTCCCCCCCGATGAGCCTCTTACTTTCCGCCGCACTTTCTTTTTCCCCCTTCGGGGCTCCTCCCCCCGCGCGGCGCGATTGGCCGCCGCCGCGCTGCTCGGGCTCCACCCGCCGCCCGGGCTCCGGCCCCCGCGCCCCGGGCTCCGCCGAGCTGCGGCCGCGGGGCGGCTCCGGGGGCAGCTCCGCCCGCGGCGAGGAGGGGCCGCGCGGGGCCGAGGCTGCCGGGGCGCCCCCTGCCACCGCCTGCGCCGGCCGGAGCGCGCCCTCGGGGGCCGGGGGGGGGCACGGGGGCGGGGGGCCGGGGCTGCCCGCGCGGGCGCCCTTGCAAGATCCAGGTCTTAGGGGCCGGGTCGCTGCCCCCCCCCCGCTCTGCGCGCTCAGCGAGGCCCTGGATCAAGGGGGGCGACAGGATGTGCGCGCGCCCACCGCGTGCCCAGCGCAGAGCGCGGCAGGAGGAAAAGACTCGGTTCTCCTTGTTCGGAACTCCTGCTCCGCCACGAGTGACAGCCGTGGGACAGACGCAGGGTCATGACAGCAGGACCGAATCTGTATTTTCCCCTGGGGGGCGGGGGATACCCAGTGCCTAGCACGGTGCCTGGCACAAAGTAGGCCCCCAGTACATGCGGAATGGATGAATGGATGATAGTTATGGAAGGAGATCATCTCAAAAAATATTGCTTCTCATTCATTCATTCCCATTTCTCCAGATTTTTTTTTTTTTTTTTTTTTTTTTATGATAGTCACAGAGAGAGAGAGAGAGGCAGAGACACAGGCAGAGGGAGAAGCAGGCTCCAAGCAGCGAGCCCGACGTGGGACTCGACCCTGGAACTCCAGGATCACGCCCTGGGCTGAAGGTGGCGCCAAACCGCTGAGCCACCCGGGTTGCCCCCATTTCTCCAGATTTCTATCAGAGCCCTCAAGTGTTCTCTCTCATTCTAGATGATAGGTCTCTATAATCATCCTAACACGGTTCATAAGGACTTTCACTGTTTTTTGTTCAAGAGCCTTCCGTTGGTGGTAATCCCTCGATTTCTTCCTGACTGGCAGGGCCCTGTCACCACCTGTCCCCATTTCTGACACCTCCTAACAAAGGCCGTCCACCACAGTTAGGTGTCTCTTCGCACAGGCCGTGCCCACCACCGCCATCTCCTTGATTTTTTTCCCCACATTTAGAGCTAGTTTCCCACCTAATTGAATCTTATTAATTTAACCAAGAAATCGAGATCCAGAGAAAGCAATTAGGGCGAAGGAGGAAAAAAAAAAAAAAAAAAAAAGATGAAAGAAGAAAAGGTGACGAATGAACTGGCAGGTGCAACCAGCAGGTGGCAGTCTCTACCAAAGAGGGCCAGAACTGTCAAACTCCGTGCCCCTGCCTTCAAGGAGCTTAACTCCCCAGGGCAAAATAACAGGATAACCCAAGCTGTAGAAATATTGTTGTTATTGCACTTACTGATATCCCTTATGAAAATTAACCCTGAGAAACGATTACTTGTCTCTGGATACCTGTCACACAATACATGCTCCCAACATTGTTACTGAACCCAAAAGCAAATAATCCAAAAGAATTCTTAAAATCATCTGTACGAAGCAAAAAATAAAACTGTTCTTTGATTTATTATTCATTCATTGAGCATATTCAGGGCATGGACTTTTGTTCTTAAATAATACACTTCTCAAGCACTTATATAGGTGGTTACAATGCAGCGTATATCGGCTCATTTAATTCTCATGAACAATAGGGTACTATTATGATCTGCAATTTATCAATGAGATCTAGAAATGTTGCATCTTGCCCATAGCTACGAGCCTGCAAGTGGAGAATGCAAGATGAAAACTGAGGAAGTCGGTCTTCTTATTATTAGCTGCTCCACTGTACTGTCTCATGTGCTTCCTAGAAGTCAAGACTGTGTGCCAGGCACATGCTGGTGATTCAAAATTGAACCACATATGGTCCTGGACTTTGAGGGATTACTCATAGCTTAATGAGAATAACGGACATATAGACAAATAATTTTGTCTAATGTATATATTGCATTATATGTTGTCACTTGAAGACAACATCAATGGTTGGGAATGAAAATGAGAAAGTAAGGCTGTATATTCACACAATAAAAGATCTGCTGTCAAATCAACATTTTATGAAAATATGTCTACAAAGAAAAAAGGCTTACGATTTAATTAATAACTTCACGTAAAAGTTATGGAAACATACGTCCGGTAATTGAAAGAAATGTGGAGAAGTGTTAAAGTGTTGGGACTGTGAGAGGTATAGGCATAATTTTTCAATTTGCTTTCATGTCAAAATGTTATTGTAACAGTTAAGAAAAAATGTTTTAGAACTCACATACTAGGCGTTCAATGAACTTCCCCTAAAAGAATGAATGAATGAAGCTACGAACTCAGTGACGTCAGTACCTAACGATGTTGGATGTGTAGGAGATGCTCAATAAAATATTCTGAAATTGATTGTAGTATTTAGAAATGCATTACTCTCTTCTTCCCTCTGCTATTATCCCCCACCTCTTTTTTTCAGATTATCTCTACTCATATGCCTCAGAATATTGCTAGTCCCTTGAACCCAATCGAATTCAGAGTCTTGACCCTAACACTTCAGAGTCCAGGTAGCTAATGACCTCCTCTTTGCCAAATTCAATGGTTAGTTCTCGGTCTTCATCTTACTTGACCTATCAGCAGCTTTAGATAGAGTTGATCAGTTTCTCCTTCAAATTTGTTCCTATCTGACTTCTGATTTTCCCTTGATTCATCTTTTGCTCCTTTCTGGACTCCTTAGTTGGATCCTTCACCTCTTCGTCACCTCTGAAGGTTAGAATGCCCCAAAGCTGATCCTCAGTGTGCTTATGTTCCTTCCCTAGGAGATCACATGCAGGCATATAGCAGTCTCAAACTTTTGTGTGACAGTGACTAGAGAATTTAAACCTACAGTCTGAACCCCAGACTCTATTTACCCTATTGCTTCCTTTATATGTCTTCTCAGATGTTTCAAATACATTTCAAACTTGACATATCAAAAAAAAAAAAAAAAAAAGCACAAAAACACAAACAACTATCTCCACCCCTCACAAAACTACCGCCTCTTACAGTCTTCCCTGCTTTGTAAGCAACATGTTTTACCCAGTTGCTCGGGCCAAAAAACTGAATTCATCATTAATCCCCCACTTTTTCTCATAGCTCATCTGCAATCCAGCAGCAAATTTTCTATTTCCTCTACATTCAAAACACATCCCAAACCTGACCACTACTTCTTTTCTCCATCACAACCACCACAGTCCCACATCACTGTCCTCTCTCCCTTCACTGGCCCCATGCGTAAACCTTTTCTCACCCTCCCGAGTGATTTATCGATGGAAATCAGGATAAATACAGGCTATGGATTGAGGGCAAGGACCATGGAGCCAGAACACCTGGGTTCAAGATCAGATTCTATAACATATTACTATAACTGGCCAACTTACTTAACTTCTTTGTGCCTCAGTTTCATCCTCTGTATGATTGACTAATTAATTAATAATGTAACGTCTATATCAGAGGGTGGTTGTAAAATTAAATGAGTTAACTGGAAAAGAAACTGGCACACATGAAGTACTATACAAATATCAGTTATTATTTTTGCTAGTGATAGCATGTCATCCTGTGCTCTCAAATATTCAATAAATGTCCATCATGATTAGAGAAATTTCCAGAGTGCTTACTGTAGCCTACAGGGCTCTACGTGATTTGGCACTGAATTCCTTCTCCAGATCCCTCACTGTGTGCTCCTCACTGCTGCCCACGCACGCCAACACACTCCCATGCTGGGACCTCTGTACTTGCTGTTCCCTCTGCCTAGAATTCTCTTCCCCTGTGGCTTGTTCCCTTATTTCATTCACATCCCTGCTCAACTGTCACCTTCTCTCGAAACCCTTTCCTAACAACCCCGTACGAATACTACTTTTCCTCTCTGTCTTAATTTTGTTACATTTTAATTTGCTTATTGAATGTGGCCTTCACAGCAATGAAAGCTCCAGGAAGGAGATACAATGCTTCCCTAGCAAATAGACAGTGTCTGGACATAGTACTCATTTAATAAACATTTGCTTGACTATGAATCCAGTCCAAAACTCTCATGATTAAACTGAGACCCAGAGATACTGAAGTGACCAATTCCTTGCCCCTCTCCTTTGATTTACATTTTTGCAAGGCCAGAATAATTGGAAGAGAAGAAATACAACAAGAAATAGCTTTTCTTGGCTGGGAACAGAGAAAGAAAGTACAGTATAGAGACATTTGACTTTAAGATTTTGGATGGAAGGTGAAGAGCAGGACTGAGCCAAAGGAAAAATGTGAACAAGGAAACAAGTAATGATGTCACCTTCCCCGTCCTTTCACATTCCCCCTTTTTTGTACTGCTTAGCTCTTTTTCTCGTTGGTCCCCACCCTAGCCCTGTAGCTGTATTCTCGCTGTCCCCTTGCAGTGCTTGGCCATGCCTTTCCCATTGCCCTGGCAGTGCCCTGTCTTCTAAGTCAGTTCTCCCTCTTGCTCCTGAGAGCCTCTGTCCCTGATATAAGCTGCTCTCCCCTCCGTTTGGTTCGCCTCAGTGTAGGTAAACAAGCGGGTTGAACATAGTCATGTTAAGATGGAAATTACCATGAGCTCAGCCCTATCTTACCAGCAGTACGTGGTCATGTGCCCAAACACTATTGAAAGTCAAGTGGTTTGTAAGAGGACATTTGGCTGTGCGGTGGGAGACTTTCTTCATTCCTATCCCTCAACCAAGCAGGCTAGGTGACCTGCAGCCCTGGAAGGTGAGAGGGGAATTCCTGGCCCCTTCCAGAACTCTCTTTGCAGAGCGGTGGAGGTGAGCCCCAGGAACAGGTGACTACATGGAGGTGTCAAAGTTAAACACAGCTGGACATTAGGTAAAGCAATGCAAATGGATTTTATTTGGTCACTACTGACAGCAGGTAACAGAACTAAGCTTCATTTCTGATTTGTGCAGAGGAAATGTGGGTGTTTCCAAAGAGAATGAGGGAGTGAGGAGGGGAGGGGCTCAGGAGAGTCAGAGGGAAAAAAATGTCAAGAGATTGGTCAATGTAAATACTTGGGCCAGCTACAGTATCTGCTGGTTGGCAGTTATTGAAGTTAAGATCCTATCCTCCCTCAGAGACTGGCCTTCTCCATGATTACATTTCAAAGGAGTGGCTCTCAGGTCCTTGAGAAAGATACTTCTGTGTTGTAAGAGATACATATTCACAATCCTGAGCCCTTTTTAGTAAATGCTCTAAGAAAAGGAGGTCAGAGGCCTATCATCAGATGTTGGCTAGAACAAATAGTAAATTTTCCTGGCAGCCTTGAGCTTTCTCAAGCAGGCATTTTAATGGGAGGCTGGGGTCATCACAGGGGCACAGGCTCATGCTGCTAAAAGCCATGCTAGAGTTTGGTCTAGTGTCTTAGCACAGAGATTTGGATGGAGTTGTTATGTGCTGAGAATTCTGCAGTGCTCAGAGGCCACTAAGATTCTTTCACAAGATACCCATAGTAGGAGAATCAGAACCCTCTTCTCCCAGTTGCTTCTCCTTTAAAACTGGCTTCTCCTCCGTTGGAATGCTTGTCTTGATGGTGAGGCTTTGCCTGCACCGTCTTGGGAGCATATCTAGATGAGTGACAGGGTGACGGGCAGAGACATGTTTTCCAAAAGCCAGCCTGAGTCTTCTTGGCCTATGGCCTAAAGCTCCTGGAGACTGTTAGAAAAGACCTAATTTTCTCTCCCTGCCTTTCTCCTTCCAAACAGAAGCTTTGAAGTAAAGGTCAGGATTTTAATAAAGTCTTGGAGGATGGTTATTATGCAATGTTGACACTTCACTACAGCAGGAAATGTAAAGACAAGAACTTTGCATGCAGAAAGGAGGAACTTACCTTTATGGTTCTCACTTGGCCTTGTAAGTAGTTAACAGCACATTTCCCAGCTTCCAGCCTCCAAAATCTAATCCAAATTGAAGGCATGCTCTTTATATAGATATCATCACCTATATTATCCCTTAAGCCAAACCACTGCAATATTCTTTAGAGCAGACTCAATCTAAGTCGTTCACCATCTGGTGAATAACAACCAATAAGTGCCAGGTAAAATCATGCTAATATTTGCTTGTTCATACAGCACTATGAGTGAGCTGTGCCACTTACCCTCTTTTTTTTTTTCAACAGGAACACTGAATAATCTCCTAGCAGGCAGGCACTTATATTATTCATCTCAAAGAAGAATTTTCAAATAGACATCTGGGATTCAGAGACGTTGTATGGGATTTTTTTTCTCTGCTACCAGCATTAAGAAATTTTTTATCTTTTATTCATTCGTTTATTCAAACATGTGTTGAACATTTGCTCTCTACAGGCACTGTGGGTGAGGTTGTGGTAAGGGAGACATGGATCTTTCTTTTTTTAAAAAAAAAACTTTTTTTTAAATTTATTTATGATAGTCACAGAGAGAGAGAGAGAGAGACACAGGCAGAGGGAGAAGCAGGCTCCATGCACCGGGAACCCGATGTGGGATTCGATCCCGGGTCTCCAGGATCGCGCCCTGGGCCAACGGCAGGCACCAAACCACTGCGCCACCCAGGGATCCCTGGATCTTTCATAATAGAAGAAGACATCATGTCTACTTAGATTATACAAAGCAAGGTTGAACTAATATCTCTTCTTCAATGAGCAACTATTACTTGGCATGCCCTTCAAACATGCATTATTCTTAAACCTTACAATAGTTTGGAAAGGTAGACATAGTTTTCTGTATTTTTTGTGCTGAGAAAATAAAGTCAGAGAAGTTTACTTGCCTAAGGCCACATAGCTATGAAAGTTGAACCCGGTGGCAAGCCCCAGATTTACCACATGCTGAAGGTCATGCTTCTCCGCGCTACACTAAGGTCCACGAGAAAGTCCAAAAAAGTCCTTTTGGAGTACAGAGGAAGGAAAAATTGTTTCTGTTTGGAGGGGATCAAGAAAAAAACAAAAGGTGCCAGTAGCAAGGACTGGCAAGACAGGTGGGATTAAGATTCATGGTGACAGAGAGGGATGGAATGAGCAGCCACAGGACCAGGGGACAACATTCATTTATTCATCCATCCAACTACTGTTCGATATGTAAATAAGAGAATTGCAATGTGAGGTGGTTAAGTGCTTCTGGAAAGACAGGATGATGCTCATGCAAGCCCAGAGGGAGGGGTTTGCACATGGCACTGAGAGGTGGGAAAGGAGAACATGTGGGAGGTCGTGGGAGAAAGGGCTGGAAAACTATACTTTAATTAGATATTGGAAGAAAGGGGAAAATCTTATTGAAACTACCCATTAGAGAGCAAGAACTGTAACTCCCTAGCCTTTATGCACCCAAACGGGGCTTGGCATAAAAAAATGTTTGAACAAACGCATAAGTTCCTGAATCCTGCTCAGAGCCAGGTGCTCTCTAGGCCAGGCGCTTTTCACAAACATTATATCATCACTACAACATTTCCACAAGATAGGTTTTTTTTTCCTATTCGAGTCATATGAAAAATTCTGAGGCCTAGTGAGGTAATAGAGCTCACTCAACACCATAGAGCTAAGAAGATATAAAGCTGAGATTTAAACTTTGACTCCAGAACTTATCATTTTCCCCCCACTCTCTGTCCTTCTCTAAATACCAGGCTAAGGCAGTGCTGTCTTGTCAGCGCTTTCATTATTATTGTAAATAAACATTTTGTGGAAATGTAACATGAATATGTAAATTTGCACTAATCATATGTGTAGAACATGATGAGTTTTCACAGAGTAAACACAATCGCGTGACTAGTATCCAGATCAAGGAAATCACATTACCACAGGTGACAGGCTTTGACTTCATATAACAGTGTCTTTATTTCTATTGCAGTAAAATATTCCCCCTGTATGTCTTTTTTCATGCACATACCATTCATGGGAACTCATGAGTTATTGAGCGATAACCTGCCTGGAAAATGAGTTAGTCAGTAAACAATAGCTCCTCTTTGGGGAGCAAGTGCATTCCCTAAAGTCAGAGGTTACCTTTATTAAGCACAGCACCAGAGGCATACATTGGGATCACTGGGCCTGGGGCAAATCTGGCTGTGTCTAAATCCCAAGCAGGAAAAAGGGAAGCAGCCATGAGACTTCTCTAACTAATTTGAAAATTTATTTATAATTAGCATGCTGGTTTGTTGTATTCCTACAATTATAACTTGTGAAAGTTATAGTTGTCAGAGTGTTAGCCCAGATACAAAGAAATCCTGCAAAAGAAAAGGAAGAGTGGATGCTTCAGAGAGGCAAGAGGCATAATGGTACACTTAACTGGGGCAAGGTGACCTGGGTTGCCGTCTGGGTGTGTGACTGTTTGTTCTCTGCGCCACCTGACACAGTCATGTCTGCTTTCTGAGCTTCTGGTTATTTACCTTTAAAATGCTCATGAACACCCAATATTGTACTAGAATAAGGGTCATCAGCCCTTACTATGCATCTAAACCTCCTGTGGCTTTTAGACTTTTAGTGGTTTTTTTTTTTTTTTTGGTACGGTTTGCTTTGTCTTTAATAATTAGAGATGCCCAGTCCTTATGCTGACCTGTGGGTTGTAGTCATAGCATGAGATTAATCACCTCACTCCAGAAGTGATTCTAATAATTGATATTTGATTAGAGAATGGCTGGACTTCCTGGTCATATATTAGTTCATATATTTTATCATATATTAGTTCAAACATAAATTTGGAAAAGTTCACAAAGAGTCACTTAATCTGACTCCAAAAGCCGTATATTTAAAATATATTTATCCAAGAGAATGACCCCAGGGTTTTTTTATCACAAGAGATAATTAAATGTAAAATGCATTTAGTAAAATTTGCACATTTGTCATGGTTGAGTGTCACATAAAGTCCACAGAAGAAAGAACAATTAAGAGATTATTTGACTGTTTTGCATGTGCTTATTAATCTCAAATGAACTATCATATTATTTACTTATTTAAGATCTGCTTTGGGATTTAGAAAGGTTATCATGTGAAAATAAAGATGAAACCAACTCAGAGATTAAAACAGTTAGTAAATGTAAAGTCTTGTGTTGTGTTCCACAGAAAATGCACAGTAAACTTAAATAGATAGATTTCGAGTATGAAAGCTGAACAGCTCTATACACTCGCACTCACGCTATAGAATACAAGATGACTTCCAGCTGGGAAAGCAGGGAAGAGGGTATTTGAGATGGGTCTTGAAAGATGGATAGGATTTGTCAAGAAGGGAGGGAGGTAGGAGGCACTTAGGTAGTAGACACAGCAGGGATACATGCATGGTGGCATGGACGTGCAGAGCAAAGAGAAAAGAAAGAAATGGTGGATATTTCTTGACTGTAGTCTCTATCCTGGGAGTAGATAGAGATAAGGTAAGAAAGACTAGTTGGAAACCAGTCATGGCAAGCTTGGCTATGTTAAAGCATCATCTTCTGAAACCATGCAAGCCCTTCAAACGTTGATGGGTAAGGAAGTGAGTTGCTTCAGACCGTGCAGGTGATAGGAGTTAGGTCACCTGGAATTCAGATCTTCTGAGTTGTAGTCTAAAGATCATTCTCAGGGGCCCCAGCTACTAGAAAGGGGCCTGTGGGGTCACAAGACCTGTGGCCCAATACACCACACTTAAAGACCCAAAGACTTTTCTATAACAGTCTCAGTGTTAAGAAGTGGGTTCCATGAAAGTGAAAGACAAAAATGACATTTATAATGATTCCCCCCCTGGTATCTTCAGGGCTTTCTCCAGGGTAGAGGGCATCAGTTACTTATCAATGCAGATCAGTAGCATGCAGCAGGTTGGCATCAGGAAGGACAGAAGGGCATTGCATTAGAAACTGCAGAGGGAATTTAAAATTGACCAAATGCAATTACCAAAGTTGGAATTTGGCCAAGGTCTCGGGATTTAATATCACCACTCCTCCCAGGTCCTTGCAAGGACCCTCTGTGGTCAGAGACCTTAATTTTATTGTTCCTGTAAAATTCATGGGATAACATTTCTCAGCTTTCCTACCACCCCCAAACCAGGACTCTTTACTTTCTTTTCTTGGCCACAGTGCTTCCAATATGGCTTTGATTGCTGCTGCTGACACCAAGACACTTTCATTGCCCCTGAAGGCCATTTTATTTATTGGTGCTATGTTTCTAAAAGATGCATTTCCTTCCACCAATATGTTCAGCTGGCCACGTAATAGCATAGGCTGACATTTTGGTCACCACTCAGGAGAGCCGCAGATTGTGTAAATTTCACAGCTCTGCATGTCAATTGTGAGGTACCTTGAAAAAATTTTGTACAGGTTGACTTTGCTTTAAAAAAATCATAGAAAATATACAATTGTAGAAAATAAAGCAAGAAGTAGAATTTAAATGTCAAGAAGGTTTAATTATTATGCATATACATACCTAACTTATTATAATGAAAACTAAAGCATAACTGAAATTGAAATAAAGGTATAGGGATAATATTGCAGAATATTTGAAAAGTCATGTGACAAACATCAAATGCCAATAGTTAAATAGGAAGAATGTGATTGAACTATTCATTAAAAAGGAAATGTAGTTCCAAAAATATTTGGAACAGTATTGAACTTTGCTAGTTATCAAAGAAATGCAAATGTAAACAATAAAGAACATTTTTACACTCATTGTTGAAAAAAGACTTAAAACCAATTTTGCTAATGAAATTTTGGGATTACTGGTACACTACTACATTTTCATGATGCTAAAATTAATAGACACAACTCTTTGAAGAAGTAATTTGACAATTAAAATTAAGATCTTAAAAATGCTCTATTCTTCAACCCAGAAATTTCAATACTAGAAATTTACCTAAAGAAATAATTCAAAGAGGAAATTGTGTCCACATAGACATTGATTATAAAATGCAATAGTTAGCTAAGGTTAATATCCAGAATATACATAGAATTTCTACAACTCAAAAAAAAAAAAAAAAAGAATTTCTACAACCCCATAACAAAAAAGCAGCTCAACTAAAAAATGAGTAAAGGGTTTGAACAGATATTTCTTTGAAGAAGATATACGAATGTCCAGCAATCACATGAGAATATGCTCAACATAACTCATCAGTAGGTAAACACAAATTAAATCCACAATGAAATATCTCGTACAAAAACAAAACAAAAAAGGAAGAAAAAAAGAAAATAGCAGATGTTAGCAAGGATGTGGTAAAATTGGAACCCTTGTGCACTGTTGGTGGAATGTAAAATCGTGCAGCTTCTATGGAGAAAAGTGTAATTTCTCCAACAAATTTTAAAAATTGAATTACTATATGATCCTGCACCTCCACTTTTGGAATATACCCTCAAAAATTGAAAGCTAGGTCTTGGAGAGATATTTGTAAATCTTTCTCCATAGGACCATTATTTACAAGAGTCAAAATGTGGAAGCAACCCAAGTGTTCATTGACTGACAAATGGATAAACTAGAGGGGGTATAACATTCAATCATGTAATATTCACCCTGAAAATAGGACATTCTGACACGTGCTACAATGTAGATGAATTTTGAAGACCTCATGCTGTGAAATAAGTCATTCACAAAAAGACAAAATACTATATGATTCCACTTACATGAGGTCCCTAGAACAGTCAAATTCAAAGAGGCAGAATGTAGAATGGTGGTTACCAGGGGTTAGTAGTATAAGGAATGGGGAGTTATTGTTTAATGTGCATAGCTTTGGGGTCTTGCAGTAGAAAGAAAAGGGTTCTGCATGCCGGTTGCATAAGAACATGAATGTCCTTACTACCAAACTGTACATTTAAAAATAGTTAAGAAAGTAAATGTAATGCTATGTGTATCTTAGCACAAATAAAAAAAAAATCAGAGGTAACCTGATCTTTTAGGAAGTAGGAAAATTATGGTCAATATTGACATGTCAATACAACCATTAGATGTTCTAGTTATACATAGTATTAGAAATCTTATGATATTTAAATTTTAAACAATTCAAAACTCATAGACATGTAATAAAATAGAAAAATTAAAATAAGTAGAGTGTTAAGATGTGTAGGACTGTGTATGTATAAACTCTGTGATGTTTTATTTTTATTATTCAGTAATATCTGTGAAAGAGATGAAACTGGTACTACTCCTTCAAAAAGAGGGTTTTAATATCTTTCCTCTTATGAGAAAGAATAAAAAATAAAAGTTCTTTTCTAAGTCTTTAAATTTTAATTCAAGTATAGTGAACTTACAGGTGTACAATATAGTGATTTGATGATTCTATACATCACTCAGTGCTCATCATGATGAGTGTGCTCCTAATCCCCTTCTCCTTTAGAAACAACTGTTCTTCCTCCCCTTGGAAAAATGCACACATAAGTAACTTGTACACAGAGAAGTCCCTTTAGGGGAGAAATCAAAAGATGTTTTTAGATTGGGATAAGAGCAATGAACTAACTGCAATTTCAACCATGAACTACAGAAAATAATAAGGATACAAAGAAACTGAGAATATTACTTAACATTTTGTTTTAGCATATTTAATTTGTGATTCATTTTTAATATTATTATTGTTTTATTGATTTTTTCTTTTATATGTATGGTATTATGAGATTAGTAAGCTTACTTTGTTTTTGTTCACATCTAATTCTGCAAAAGCAATTTGCTATTGAACTATATCTCCAATTTTGTAATTTACAACAAACAGAAAAATATGATTTGGTAAATATTTTTATGATATGCAGTTTTTAAGGGATACCAATGTTAGCTTTATGTATTTATTTATTCAATAAGTGTACTTTAAAAAAAAAGATTTTATTTATTTATTCATCAGAGACACAGAGAGAGAGGCAGAGACATAGGCAGAGGGAGAAGCAGGCTCCCTGCAGGGAGCCTGCTGCGGGACTCGATCCCAGATCCTGGGATCATGATCTGAGCCAAAGGCAGATGCTCAACCACTGAGCCACCCAGGTGCCCCTAAACATAATTTTTTTCTTCACAAAATAAGTTATAACTGATATTTAAAATTCACAAACATGATGGATGTTTCTAGATGCTATTTAACAGGCCACATATTTTCTAACTGCAAAAATGGCTTAAGAGCTCTCATTCCCTTTGTGATAATAAAATGTTCTGTGTGCATCAGTGAAATCATATGAAACCACCATATATAAAACAATTAAGCTTTAAATGAAGAGTTCATTATGAAGCAGACTGCAGGAGAAGGGATAGAAAGATTGATAGCACAGAGCTACGTGTCCCCAAGATGTAGCTCTGCTTAAGCACATGAAAGTGAAACCACAGAAAACACAAGAAGAAGGGACACTCACAACAGGTCCTACCATACTTGACTGGACCTTCCTACTGTTTGCCCAAGACCCAGCTTGGGTTGGGTGTGCAACTTTCTGACTGGTGATAAATTCTTGAATGTTTTCTGACTTCTCTATGCCTAGAGATTAAAAATGCCCTTTATCTCAAAAGGTAAGTTACTGGTAGGGATGATGGTGAGGGATGATGCATTTAAATCACCTACCCTAGTGTCTGGTCCATTACATGTGAACAGAAAATGAAAGTTCCTGCCCCCACCTCTTGACTTAAAAAGAATTTCTGATTTGTTTCTTATTCCCAAGGAACCACAGGTACCATAAGGGAACCACAGCTGATACTAATTCTTATTCTCCCCAAAGTCCAACACAATTCTCTACCCGTGATAGGCACTTGATATACATTTATTGATTAACACAAGCATTCAATAAATGCTTTTTTTTTTTGCTCGATCAACATTGCAGTAGGAAATGTATGGTTTTAAAACGCTTTCCTGATTTATTGTGAGAAGTCCAAAGTACTAAACAAAGAGTAACTGGGGGAGCCAGCTCCTACCTGACTATTTAAGAAGAGGGAAAGATCCTTACTCGAATTGTTGTAATAATTACGATTCCTTGGATTTATGCATTCCAATATACCTTACAAGGAATTATCCTCTATAACCTTATCCTCAAAACAATATGTAAGAAAGCTAAGAAGCAGTAATTATTATTACCATTCTCACATGAGGCTCAAACTGGGTCACGTGATTTGCAAATATATAGGAAATGTCAGCAAAGGGTCCTGAACCCAGGTCTGCCATACCGTGTTCTCTCTACAATACTGCTTTGGTTTGTAACAGAACAAGATGTGTTCCAACACAAGCCCTCGTAACAGCCTTGCAGATTTGACTTTATGATTTGCCTATCTCCATGCAACACAGAACTCATCAGTTTCTTCATCACCTGGCTTCAGAGTGCTTAGCTCTCAGTCTACACCTAGTGTTGTATTGTGGTTTTTTTGACACAAGTTGACTTCCCCTTGAGAAAGACACAAAAAGATTATTTTTATTAAAATCATTGTAATCATCATTATTATTTTGTATGGACTGCTCACCAATGCTTTTCATATTCCATTCATATTAAATGATTATCATTTTTGATTTTTTTTTTACCTTTGAAGACCCACAAGTCAGACCTAAGGTTCTGAAAAGAATCTTAGTGTAAAATAAGTGGGTAAAATTGTCTAGTCTGCGAATTAATTAGACAAAGTTGGCATCTCCAGAGGGAGACTGTCAGCATCTTTCCCAGGCATTGTTGATGGCAGCTGTCTGTCATGAGCATGAGTGCCATGCGATTTGGCTTCACAAGCTGGTCTTGCTGATATAACAACCTGAAATCTTGTCACTTAAGAAACTCTGGTGCATTAGGGAACATTAAATCATGTGGCTGCCTTTATTATCCCATTGGCATGTCTTAATCTAAGATATGGGACAAAAATTGGAACTGATTGACAACACAATTCAGGGATACGGAAACAACATGCTATGATAAATGTTTCTTTCCTATGAGCCTTGCATCTCTTCTCATGCTTGAAGCCAATCAATCATTGTTTGCCATGCACCTACTACGTACAAAGTACTGTGCAAGGATTATGGAGAAAAGTATTCTAAATCTGACTCATTCTCTGCTCTCAACAATTTTTTAGAATCTCAGAGAAGGTAAGTATAGACAAACAAAATATCACAGAAAGAAGATGGGATGAGAAGTAGACAATTACAGAATGCAAAGGAATTTAGAAAAAATAATTTAAAAAATAATCACCCCGATTGCTTCCATCTGGCAAATTGTCTCCTCTATGAACATTCCTTGGTTTTAAACTATTCTCTTAATCCTTAACATCCCACACTCTCACTTTGTATCCTAAAATTTACTTCTTCCTAAATTAATCATCATCTAAAACATTAAGGTTTCTTTCCGCCTCTGCCATTCCTACTTTTGGTATTAGGGAGAAATGAGTTAGTTCTGCTCATTAAGTGGTTTTAAATATTATGTTTTATTTTCTGCTAATAGAAGTCGTGCCATCCACATAGTAAAAATTTCAAAGGGAATAGGAAAGAGGGGATATCCAATTGTCTGGAATCAAGCACATGACTTCCGGCTTGGGACCATCTCTTACAAAGGACACTGGGGGAGAGACAACATCTGACAGCAAAACGTGCATCCTACTACTGAAAATTTTAAAGGTCAGACTGCAAGTGACCTGCTCTTATATGTGAATTTCACAGTGACTAAAGAACAAATGTTCTGAAGAGATTAGCTGGATAAAATGACTATTATAAACTCACCATTTATGTATGTCAGGACAAATGGAGCAGCCTAAGAGCATTTTTTTTCTGAATTTCTTTGAGGTATGACAGAGAAAATTAATTTGAGACTAGAGAATAGGAAGGGAGAGTTATAAATTTGGAATTTGACAAATAAGGCATGCTTATACAATGTGCCAAGACTGAAATAAAAAATGAACTTATGAGAAAATCCCAAGTCCTTGGGAAGAAGTCTCTTTTCTTAAAAATTTTTGCCAGTCAGTCCTTTTTCTATTTTTTTCTTTCCATCTTTTTGTTGTTATTCTTGTTTTATTGTGTTTCTAAAGTCTTGAGCCATAATCAGATCATCACCACTGTCATCATTATGGGAAAAAAATGCCTTAAAAGTGGGTGTGCGTTATTTCTGAGTTGTGTACAAGCTAGCACATAAACACTAAGTTCCATTTTAAGCTTTAAGCCATGAGGTGGGGTGGGGGATTTATGGAACCTACTAAAATTAAAAAAATAGTATTTTTATATATATGTATTTACATATATATGATATGTATATAGGGCAACTATAAATTTATAGTGCTAATTTTTCATATGCATGTATACACCAGTGCCCACATACACAGCCCACACACAGCAAGCAGTACTCTTACTATATATATGTATGTGTACACACAAACACACATGTACAATCCTTTATATAGCTCTTTGTCCATCTGTTTAAGAATTTGCCATATATTCCCTTCAATAGAATTAAATGTGCACATGTGTTTCCAATTTAAGATCAGGTGAATCCATCTCTTTATTTCTACACTGCACATGGTATATAGTGCCAAAAACACAGTAGGCAGTTAGTAAATATTACTTGAATTAAACTGGATTGAATGGTGAATACCACAAGTAATGAATTAAATCAATACAACATTGATACGATGGGTAACACAGGCACAATGAGACTTGGCTTAAAACTATAATCAGAATAGTTCAAGTCCTAGAGTGTGGAAGTATTATGGTGCAGTAAAGAGGGCATACCCAGGCATGGAGGTCCCAGAATCTGGGTGTGAATCTCAGCTCTGCTGCTGAAGAGCTGGGTGACTGGGGGCAATTTATTTAACATCTCATAATAGTACTTGCCTGTTGAGGCATGAAACATCAAACTAAATAACACATACAGGGAACTTTTAGGCATTAAGTACTTGCTACATGTTACACACTTTCTCCTTTTCTGCTCTAAGTTTCAGCTGTTTAATATTTGGAAGGAATAGCTTTGCCTTTCCTGGAATTTAAATGTGCCCTCCCCTTCCTCCTTAAAATTAAATGTTTAAAAATTTTAGACCTTTGAATTAGTTCAGTCTCACTATCCATTATTTTATGCAGCAAGCACGTATCTTCCAGTGGAATAGTTAACTGTGCCGTGTCCACTTTTACCCACTATGCTAATATTGATGAGACCTCCTGGTCGGGCACTAACAAGGTGGCAGGGCAGTTAGGACGGGGAGAGCAAGACTGTAGAGGCTGTTACCACAGACAAATCTTCCTCCATCCTCTGGGCCCCTATCTTTAAAATGAGATAGCTATATTGTATATCAGGGTTATCCTGAGTTTAAAGATTTTTATTTATTTGAATTTATAAGAAACAACAGAAACAGAAGTAAGTGGGGAAAAAAGGAGAGTTATTTGGCCCCATCGGAAAATGGATTCTTTTTTTTTTTTTTAATTTCCTCTGTCCCTTAAGTGTTCAAATTAAGATGCACCCCCTTTCAGCCAACTCTCCATAGCTAAAAATGTAGATCCTTGATTATACTTGCTTTGTATTTAAATTATTGCTTCAAACAATGGCAGTTAATCTTTTTCTCATATTCTGTCTTTATGCAACCTATCCTCTTTAACTGCTCGCTTAGAGTTTGCTGTGTGTCAGCTGCCTTGGTGATAGGGGCACTGCACAAAATAAGACATGGTCCCTGTTGCCAACTAAAAGACAGAAAGAGAGACAAGACAAGTGAAGGAGAATAAATAAGTTCTCTAATTAGGTCATGAGAAGATAGGGAGTCTTGAGGGGAGAGTGATTAATTCTGACTCAAGGAAGTAATGCTAAGTAATTTAAAATAAACGGATTGTAAATTTCCATACACTCTTCTCAAGATAACTATTTGCTTGAAAAATAATAATATTTGAGAATGATTCAAATTTAGGCCTGCAGTACTGCCCATGGAAGATTTTCTTCCAAAGTAATAGATGCCACCTGCCCTGATGAGAAAGGAATGATATGGGCAGGGGATTCTGACCAAACAGGCCTATCCATCAATCTTGCTTCCAATTCATTCATTGATTCATTCATTCAAAAAAATTTTATGAAGGAACTCCTCTGTTTCAGATACTGTCTGGGTGTTAGGGGTATAGAAATAACTTAATTGACAAAGATTCACCACTGCTCCTTGGAGAAATGGCTGATTCTAGGAGTGGGGCAGGTAATACACAAGATGAGCCTAGAGCATCTCTTAATGCCAGAAAGTAAGAAAGTGGTAAAAAAAAATTGATAGGAATATGTCAAATGGGCACCGGAGTGATTAAAAGAGTTCCCATTGGCCAAAACTAGGAAAATCTGAACAATAAAAGAAAGTAATATTGAAATATAATCCAAAGTATAAAGTAGAATATCTTCAAATATATACTGATAAAAATAAATGACCAAATAATTTATTAAATTGGTAAGAAGGGACAAATATCCCATGAAGAATAATTCCAAATAATTTACAAGATACTCTGCCTCTTAGAGTTGGGAGTACAACTGTCCCTCCTTAAATGTGGACTATACACAGTGACTTCCTTCCAAAGATTACAATATGGAAGACTCGATGGAGGGGAAGTAACAGGACACTGGAGAAACCTGACAAACACTGCATCAGCCAGGTGACAAAGGTCAACGCCATCAGTCACAAATCATGTTGATAGTATGCACTCTCTATATGTAATGAAAATGGCAAAAAAAAAAAAAAAAAGAAAGAAAGAAAGAAAGAAAGAAAGAAAGAAAGAAAGAAAGAAAGAAAATGGCACTTTACCTCTGTGAACTTCCTCTCTAAAACTCATCAGTCTAATCATGAGAATAACATCAGAAAATTTCCAAAAGAGGATATTTTAGATATTCCTAGAATATATCTGACCAGTACACTCTAAAACTCTCAAGATTATCAAAAACAAAGAAAGTCCAAGAAACTGTTCAAGCCAAGGGTAGCCTAAGGGCACGTGGCAACTCAATGTAATGTGTCCTGGATGAGAGCCTGGATTAGAAAAAGGGCATTATAGAAAAACTAAGGAAATCTGACTAAACTACAGGCTTTAATTAATAATAATAATGTTTCAATATTGGTTCATTAACTGTGACAAATGCACCATAGGAAAGGGAGATGTTAATAATATGATAAACCGGGTACCAGGTATATGGGAACTCTCTGTGCTATATTCTCAATTTTCTAAAAATACAAAGTTGTTCTAAAAATTAAAGTATATTTAAAAAAATTTTTTACACTTAATGAGGCTTAATAACTTATACAAATATACAGTATATATACAAATATATTTATATATTTGTATATATTTATATATTGTATATATTTATACAAATATACAGTATGTCAGGTGAAAAAAATTCTGTAAAAAGGATAAAGCAGAAAAGGAGTAGAGAGTGCTGGGGGTAGTATAATTGTATCCAGAGCAGTCAGAAAAGGTCTACTGCAGAAGGTAACGTTTGAACAAGGGCTTAAAAGGCAAGGCAGGGTTCACATAGCTAAGTGGAGAAAGAGATTCCAAGAAGATGGAATAGAAAGTGCATAGGCTCTGGGGTAGGAGCAGGCTTGTCATGTTTGAGGAAAAGGAGGGACACCGATATGGCTGTAATACAGTGGAAGTAAGACATTTAATGGTTGGTCACCCCATGTAGTGGCCTTTTAACCACAGAGGAAGGTATGTATCTCTTATCCAAAGTGAGATGTGAAGCTGCTCATGGATTCTGAGCAGAGGATCACCATGATCTGATCTATTTTTCAATGGGATGGAGTATCTCTGAGTGTTGCCCTGATCACAGAGTGCTGGAAGACAAGCAGAAGCAGGTGAGGCTGTTGCAATTATCTAGATGGGAAACAACAGCGGTTTCAGCTGGGGACTTAGAGGTGGAGGTGGTGAGAAGGGGTTGATTCTGGATACATTTTTAATGTAGAGCCAATAGATTGCTAACTGTTGGAAAGAGGAGAATGAGGGAAAGACTCCATGGCACAAGGATGGATGGCCATCAACTAGAAAGGGGAAGATTGTAAAAAGAGCAGGTTTGCGGTGGAAGACCAGAAGTTTGTCATCAAGTTTCTTTTCTTTTACCTCCTAAATGTATTTCAGATTTACCTTTCTGCCATCTCCACTGCCACCTCTTCTCAGATATCCAGTGTTCTTTCTCTGGACTTTTGCCATGCCCCCCCCCCCACACACACACACCGGACACTCTGTTTCATTCTTATCCTCCTCCAACCATTTTCCTTCCTGGAAATGCATATGATCTTTTAAAAATGTAAGTGGACCCGGGGCACCTGCAGGGCTCAGTCAGTTAAGCATTGGACTCTTGATTTTGCTCAGGTCACGATCTTGAGGTCCTGAGATAGAGCCCCTTGCCAGGCTCCCTGCTGAAAATTCTCTTTTTCCCTCTCCCCCTGGCCCTACCTCCTGCTGCACTCTCTTTCTCCTCTCTCTCTCTCTCTCTCTCTCAAATAAATAAATATTGAAAAATAATTAAAAATGAAAATGTAAATGGATCAAATCATTCATTGCATTAAGCTGTCCAAGTGATTTCCTTTCACGCACTGTAGCTAAAATCCAAATTTCTGCGTGTAACTTCAACCTCATGCCCTTAACTCACAAAGCACCAGCTCATATTGGTCTTTTCTCAGTTCTACTGCACCAAGTTCTTTCTTTCCCTGCCCTCCTTCCCCATTCTCCACTTCTCACCTACCCTGCACCCCTCCCCCGGAGCTTTTGCACCAGCAGTTCCTTTTGCCTAGAACACATTTCACATGAGTAGCACCTTCTTGGTCGTTGTACCTTTTTGGCCTCAGAAAGCCCTCTCCTCTTTGTTCTTAAACCACGCTCCCCCTCTTCTTGTTATTCTGTCTAAGGTACATGTTTATTTCTTACCATAATTTGTCATTTTGGTGCTTTTGTTTGTCTCTTTTCCCATCTAATCTATAAACTATACAATCAGGGGCCAGATCTGTTTAGTCCAATAATTTATTCCAAGTGCTGAATAGCCATAAACCATATTGGGAGCTTAATAAATATTTGATGAATTGATATATTTTGAGGTTTTCTTATTATTTTATTAACACATTCCTTGGGCAGGTTTTTGGCCTCAGTTTTACAACCTCATCCTGGATGCCACACTATGGAGTCCATAGAGTCCATATGGAAACATCCATGAATGCCTAAACTGCAGACGTTGCTTTGCAGCTAGTGTCAATGATAGAATCTCATTGAGTGGGCCTCTGTGTTCTGCTCAAGTGGAGTAAAAATAGGCACTGCTTAGCAACCAGCATTTCGTACTGAGCTCTCTCCTCAAGGAAGGCAGAGTAATGCTAGGGCTAAAACGGTGAGGGGATTTAGGAACTAGTAAGTATATTAAACAATTAGGGAAAAGTGCTTTTGAGAAAATGTTCTGAACAGTTGCTCCAGAAAATAACACAAACCTGACAGGTTCATGATGAATAGACCCCTTTTTACAGTAAACCTTTGCATCATCTAAATTAGGGAGTACACTCGGGTCAGATTACAAAAGGTTCTTCACATAAACCGAAATAGAACCACAGCACACAAATCTTCCCTAACTCTCCTGTTTAACTTGATTCATTGCTCCTATTACCACATACCCACCAACCATGGAGATAAAGTTAAAACCAAATTAAAAACTGAGCTTTGCTTATCTGGGGCTTTTACTTTGGGTTTGACTATTAATTCTAATCAGCCAGCTGGTATATCCAAGTCACAATTTTGTTTCTGCCACTTCATCTCTGTACAAACTTGAGTAAGTCACTTTTGTGCTCTGAGACCCATTTTCCTCAACTGTCAAGGGTCGTGATTCAGTGACCTCCAAAGCCTCTTTGACATCTAAAGGTAAGTGATGGAATTATTTTTTTGTCAACAATCTAGCTTCCATAAAGAGCTATTAACATGCAATTTATCTTCTAAAAATGTAATGATTTCAAGAGATATAGAATGAATACAATACATTTACATTTTCAGTACCAGGCACTCTCACTTATACATCTCATTTAATTCTTCCAACAGCCTTTTGAGGAAGTTTACAGACAAGAGAACTAAAGCTTGGGAAAGCAAAATGTATAGACTTAAATTATACAGAGCTAACATCTATAAGTAAAACTAGTATTTTAATCCTGATTGCTTGATTCTTATGTATAGGGAACTTTCTCTCATATTACACCTAATTTACAGTAAAATTAGGAAAATAAGTTAGTAATTTATTGTCTTTCTGCTCCAAATGTATCCTTCAAAACATACTCTGATCAACACTGAAATTTTTATGATCGTTTCTCCTTAAAAGTGAGCACCAAGATTTCTCAGTAGCTCAGTAGAGGGCGCTAGTGGGACATTGGAGAAGGAAGAGGCCTCACCTGCTGATTGGGGATCCGCAAAGCAGGTGTGAAAACAGGCCTCAGCCATGACCCCAGGAGACAGTCTCTCTGGGATCCTGGAGCCTCTGTCTGAGGGTAACCCTCTCGCAGACACCTGCCCAGACTCTGGGTGAGTCCTAACCTCCTGTGGCCCAGAGGCTCACACACCCAGCAGCGGTTGCATCTGTAAAGTGCTTCCCATCCTCAGCATGGCCTGCCCACCTCTGAAGCTCGTCTGCCCTGGTAGTGCCCCTACACCACAGATTGCTGACTTCCTGCAGCTCACCTGTAAGCAGAGGATTGTCTATTGTTCGCCCTGAATCTTCAGCCCAGTTCCAGCTGTCTCTGTTATCCTGTGGCTGAGCCATACCTTCTTCAGCGAGGTCTGAACTTGTTCCAAGTATGTGTTTTCTTGGCACCCCATCAGCCTCAGGGTACCATACAGAGTTTCCTTATATCTTGCACGTATTCCCTTATAGTGATTAATTATTTTTTATATTCGACTTCCCTTGCTTAATCTAAGTGGTTTCTATTTATCTCTTGACTGGACCCAGACTGCTCCCAGTGGAATTAATTGTGATACATTTCAGTGGAGTATTGTATTTACTGGAGAGAGGATGAAGCTCTCAATTATTTTAAAAAATAGCATCTTAGAGAATATCATAGTTTAGAAAAGATAACTTTCAATAAATATTGATCTCAGGCTCATACTAATGGAATTAATTACGTAAAGAGAGAAGATTGTCAATGACAGGTCTAGCAACCAACACTAAGGAAGGGTTGAGAAGCAATTCGGGTCATTGAAATATGCATATTCAATTTGGTTCCAAAGCTCTGTCCCTTTGCCTCCTACTTTTAATATGGTGAAACCATTTTTAAAAGGAGGGTAGGAAGTATCAATACAATTAGGAGTGAAGTTGACTCCTCATCATCCTTAGGAAGTTTGTCTGGATATTTCTATCTTTTAGGAACTTGTGTCTATCTCAACTGGAGAGAAGGTTCTGGTGGAGTGACACAGAAATCCATCTTGTGTCTAATTTGGTTCAATGTTTCTGCTACTGGATTAAAAATAAAGGGGAAAGATTTGTTAAACTTTCAAATAACGGATGCTGGGAGGAATAATAGATGTATAGGTGTAGAATAAAGAACCACAAAGATCTGTGTGGAGTTGAAGCTAAGAACTCTAACAATACTAAATGAAAGCTAAGTTTTCTGTAGATTCATATTTTAAGACAAGTTCCTAAAAATTTTTAAAGATTTTATTTATTTATTTGAGAAAGAGAGCACAAGCAAGGGAAGAGGCAGAGAGAGGGGTAGAAGCAGGCTCCCCACTGAACAGGGAGCCCAATGTGCGGCTCAGTCCCAGGACTCTGGAATCATGACCTGAGCCAAAGGCAGACACTTAACTGCCTGAGCCACCCAGCTGCCCCAAGTTCCTAAAATTTTATGACTCTCCCCAAAGAGAGAAAGTTTACTATTTTCTCAATAAGAAATAATGTGTATTGCCTGTCTCTGCTGATTGCTTTTGGTAAATGTGAAACCCTTGATGAATTTTCAGAAACATTCATAAATGTAAAGAATTCGCTGTCCTGATCTTCTTTTCTTTTATCAGTTCCTAAGGATCAGACATAGATTGTGCCTACCCAAAACCATAAATCTGGTCAATTCAGGTTGAAAAGAAAAGCAAGTCAAATGAGTGGGAAATAAATCAAGGAGATGTCAGTTAGAAAACAACTGACATCAGATGATTCAGTTTTTCAGTTTCCGTGTCCATATGAATGTCTCATGCAGTATGTGTAACCACAGACCGTTTGAGGTGTGTCAATGGAAGCTATGAGAAGATAATATTAGTCCATAAGCAAAAATGAGCTACCATATGTATGTGCCTTAGATCAAGTCACCTTAAAGGATTTTATAATAATTGAGAATAAGTGTAATAATAACAATTGACCATAATTACTGAGAGCACTCTATTTTCCAAGTACTATGGTAAACAATGTACTTGTCTTAAAGATTAAGTAATTTGTTAAGTTCATACAGATGTTGGCTTAAAGCTACTTTTCTGCACTGCCAGAGGTGAAGGGAGACTGGAGGTCATTCGGTCCACACCTCATTTTGTGGGAGAAATATTTCTGAGAGGAACAATGATGTGTATGACATGGACTCAGAATCAGAACTCAAGTCTATGTCTCCTGACTCCTTGTCTGTTACATTTTTGTTACATTTTCCATCACACAAAGCTCATAAGGGATATCAGATCCTCCTTGATGCTACAGAGTATGTATTTCTGAATCTGCCTATATACAGAGTAGGATAGGATGGAGGTGGGAGTGGGGGAAAAGAGGCAATTATTGAATGAATTTCAATCAGAGCCTATGGAGTTGGTAATGTTCAGATAAGGATAAGTAGTTCAATACATATCTTTATGCTTACTACGGGACAGTGACTGTGCCAGGTGCCATAGGAGAGCAATAAATCAATCAGATATCAATCTTCCCTTCAAAAGAATTATATAAGGTATTTTAGCAGAAGAATATGCATTGATAAACTATTTTAATACAGGCAGCCTTGCTTAAGCCCACAAGAAATTTCTTTAGAAGAGTATTGGCTTGGGCAATTAACTATATTGTAAGTTCCGTGACTAAAAGTCCAGTCTTTGAATTATGCTGCCCCCTGAGTTTGAATCCCAGATATTAAACTAGTCAGAGAAAGGCAAGAAGGAAGAAAGGAAGGAGAGAGGAAGAGAAGAAGGGAGTAAGGGAAGGAAACAAATGCCATCCAGTACAGAAGAGGTACTAATTGATTCCAGTGTATAAAGTACTCCTTGTCCCCAGGAAAGTCATGGAAGGCATCTGAACTAAGCTTGGAAGACTTTATAGAGTTTCAGTATGTGAGTAGGATCATCAAGTTCAAATTCTGTCTTATTCTCAGAGTTGTAAGAAATTTATAAAAATGAAAAGTCAATTGAAAATTTCTCTCTTTTCACCATTCTAGGTGGGTAGGTAAGACTTTGTATCTATCCTAAAGTCTAGGGCTGAGGGCACCAACTTCCAGCCTGTGGGCCAAATTTGGTCACAGATATATTTTATCTGGTCCATAAAGGGTTTTTAGACACTTAAAATTATTTGCCAACCTTTAAAAATCAAGACACTTTTCATAAATGTAAACACAGCATTTTCTGTATCTCTAATTGTGGTAGAAACAGATATGCATGATTAAGATAATGTAGAAATTATTGTCTAAGTTTTCTGTACTCTATAAGCCCTCCCAGATTCCTGCATGATCCTGAAAGAAGGAGGTGACCCAGCTGCCCCTCTAAAAATAGTGACTGAGATAACATTTCCTGTCAGTTTTTCTGGGCAGACACAAATCTAGATATACACCATTCAGGATAATTGAGTTTTTTGGCATAAAACCAAAAAAAAAAAAAATCCTATCTTTTCACAGGTATAGATGGAAGTAGAAGGAAGCATACTAGGTTGAGAGAAGAGGCAACAGCTCAAAATGTGCTCAGTGAAAGTAAATAGGTAAGGAACAATTCTGTGGGGGTGGGATAGGTGATGGTAAAGGGAGAAATGAAGTGAGAAATGGAGAACTCAGTAGATATGTGTGGTCACATCCCAGAAGCTCTGGAATGCCAAAGTAGGGAGTGTCTTCTAAGCTCTTTTCCCCTTCCTTATTCTTTTTTGAGAAGAAATTTCAAAAATGTACTATAACAATTTGAACATAAAATAAAGTTAAAGAAAAAATATTCGATCATAATCCCATTTTCAATGAGAATTTTTCCCCGTAAGTTCTTGTCCATCATTTATTACAGTCCCTAAATATTCTCTAAAATACATCTGTAAGGAGGGATACAATGCGGATGAATAATTCAATCCCACAATTACTTCATGGTCAAATAGTGTTTTAGTGCTTGACTTTCCAAGTGCTTCCATACACATTATCATTTAAGTCTCACAACAATGAAAGGTAGGTGAAATTATATTTCCTACTAGATGGAGCTAAATCTCGCGCTTTGTGTCTCTAGGTCCATGGGTTATAATTCCCAAATAACACCGTGGGACATTTGATCTTAATGCTCTGGGTAGCTCTGGGCACAGAGAGGCTATACTCCACGGTATAGGGCTTATGAGGACAGACTAACCTAGAACCAGGTGTGTTAACCAAGATGGGGCAGAAATTGAGCATTGGCAGTAGGCTAGGAGGGACCAGCCTGCAAATACAAGCCTTATATTTTAGGAGGGAAATGGGACAAGAGTGAGATATGCTCAGGAGTCCCACCTCTGTAGGGCGGAGGAGGTTACTGAGCAGACCCATAGTCTATGTAGGAACCACCCACAAAAAGTAAGGAAAATTCTATATCTACAGCCCCTTGGGTATATGAGGAAGACACGGATTCAGAATTGTAATAAAGACTTCAGGAAAAAGAGAGAGTCAAGAGTGTTTCAAATGGCAATGCTTCTCAACTTTTCAGGTGCATTAGAATCACCTGGAGGTGTTTCAAAAATGCTGATTCTGATTGAATAGGTCTGGGATAGGACCTGAGATCCTGTAGCTCTCAGAAGCTCTCAAATATTGTGGATGAGGATGGTTCTCTGCTGAGTAGCAAAGCTCTAAAGCAAAACAGTCCAGACAGATCAGCTGTCAGGGGCCCTAGAGCTGTCTTAGGTGAGGATCCCTCCTGAAAACTCCAATGTCTAAACTAGCAAGTGGGGCTCATTCAGCCTCTGCTAGAATGAAAGAGCTCAACACAAGGCTAAGCTTGACCCAGCTCCCCGGGGCTCTGTATGCTGACAGCTGTGATGAAGAAGAGTCTCAATTCAACAGGGAAGCACTCCTCAGAGCCACACAAGCCACGCAGGGCCATTCCAAAGTAGCCATTTGACATGTAAATACTTTTAAAACAGGCTCTCATATCTTTGCAGAAGAACTGGAGTCAGTCATTTTAGACCCTGCTCTGGGTCAGGGGGAGATACTAAGTATGAGATTTTTACCGTTTAAATCCTGGCAGTAAATATGGGAGTGTAGCTCATCTTCCATAGCCTCCCCAAGAGAGCTGAAAATAGGATTCCTTGGGAGAGAATGTCATCTGCTGTGTTTGAGATTGAAACAAAAGCCAGATGGGCCCCAAAGGTAGAAGGGGTGGGGCAGATAGGAAATGCCCACCATGGGCTATATAAAAAGCAAGATAAGAGACTTATATTTTACCCTTTGAAACAAAAGGGTGTCAGGGAAGTATTCACCTTGAAATGTGGTGGTCAGCTGTCTAATGTCAAAAATAAAGCTAGATACCAGTTAAAACAGCAAAGACAGATCTTAATCAGTAATATGCTGTTGCAGTGACAAAAAAGTCCAGTGTGAAATGAATTCAACTTTGATTTGCAGAGAAGTGACTGGGCATTTAAAGAGATAACGGGGGAGGGGGGGTGCGTGGGGAAATGCCTGAGTGGCTCAGTGGTTGAGTGTCTACCTTTGGCTCAGGTCATGATCCCAGGGTCCTGGGATCAAGTCCTGCTTTGGGCTCCCTGCAGGGAACTTACTTCTCCCTCTGCCTGTGTATCTGCTTCTCTCTGTGTGTCTCTCATTAATAAATAAATAAATAAAATATTTTAAAAATAAATTAAAAAAAAGAGACAATGAGGAAATAAGAAGGGCTCAGCAGAGTCATGAAAGTAAAAAAAAAATAAAAATTACAAAAAGCAGGAAGGAGAGAGTGGTCCCTGTGGAACCCATCTGGATTTGTTAGCTGGTGCTTATCAGACTTAGACTCTTGGTTTCCAATACAGGCTGGGAGACAGGGGCCCTATTTCAGATGTTGGCTGGAACAAGCTATAAATTCTTTTGGCCAAGGCCTTAGTTTCCTTCAAGAGGACTTAGGGTCCTCCTAGGGAGAGAGCCTTACGTTCCTAGAAACTCTGACAGTATTTTGTTCAAGTCCTTGCAGGCCAACATTGAGGCCTAGGCAAGAAGAGGGCTCAGAGGAGCCTGGCTGGAGCTGGGTCAGGAGAAAATCTTTGTCACTAAATACTGTGACACTGGGGGTTTCGGGGAAGTTCCTAAATGGCTCCACCTTCGGGAAATTCTGAAGCCTGGAAAATATGCCCACATTCAGCCCTTTGATATATGATATAATCAGAACACCAAGCATACCATAAAAAAGAATCACCAGCCAAATTAATAATAGCAAAGTAAATCCACAAAAAATTAGTGCTGGAAGGAGTCAAAGTGTCCATCAACACAGTCGCATCCTCACCATCCCCATCTCTGGTGCATTTCACAAATGTGGACAATGTGATCCAAGAAAAGGTCCATGTCATTCCCAAGATCATGCTTAGCTAGGGAGAGAGTCAGATATTTGTCAGAGATGTTTTAGGTAAGAAAAAAAAAAAAAAAAAGAGCTGCTGAAGCAGCGTGAGGAATTTGGTTTCACAAATACTAGGACTCTCCCCTCCTAAATGGAGCTTGCACTGCCTCCCCAGCCCTCCCCACACCCACATCCCCGTGCATCCTCCTGCAGCATCCACAGCCTCAGGTGTGGTGGGAGGCATGAGTCCCGATGCCATCTGTGCTGCTAGGATGCCCTGGTATTTCCACCCTCCACCCCCTGCGCCTCATCTCCACCCCTAGATTTTCTGCTTAGAAAAATATGCACTGGAAGCAAAGAAGTGTTTGAGCTCATCTCTCTCCCTCTTTCCCTCCCTCCCTACACACACAAACACACATTTCTCCCTTGAGTCGGTTTGTCAAACGTTTTGTTATTTACCCTTTCGTGTCACAAATAAGTCTGGTCTTGCCAACATGAACCACATTGCAGTATTATTTATATAGCAGCAATTGCTTCCTGCATCTGTGATTATAACCTAGGGGAAAGAACTAGAGCACCGGCTGGTCTTTCAAGTGTTTCCTTTTTGCTTAAGTCATTAATGTTCCAACATTTGGAGCAGGTTGTCCGCCTTGGCTTTTAGCCGCTAAACTAACGTTACATTAAAGTGATAAATGATGCTATAAAAATGAGGAACCCCAGCTGAGGGATTAATGTGAGGTGCCCTTTAAAAAGGATTTAGATTGTGTATTTTGAATGTATTTGTGATGAGATTTCTTGAGCATTTCAGTAATACACCAGCTTTAAACGCTTGCATTCTCATGTTGTCTGTTTAAACAATGTCAGATCAACTCTCGCTTCATAGCCACCAAAGATAAATCTTCTCATTAAATGAAGCCCTTTTGGTCCGATCCAGATAGAAGCCCATGGTAGGCAAATGATTAAGCGGCTCCTCTGAACTCATTACCATTCATTCTGTCCACACTGCCTTCGTCTTCCTAATCTCTTCCTTTCTCTTTCCCTCCATGCACGCCAGCCTGCTTTTTCACACCAAGTGGGTGAAGCCTTGCTCTGACATCCTATCACAGGAGGGTGGTCAAGCAGAGGATAAAAAACTCTTCATTGTTGAGCACTCTGCTCTCCAGTCTTCCTCCTAAAACAGGGCCATTTTAAACACAGGACTTGAACCCACAACCCTGAGATCAAGAGTCAGATGCTTAACAGACTGAGCCACCTCGGCAACCCCTGAAACCAGACTGTTTTATGTTATCCTTAAGTTATTCTGGACCACTTAGGGGTTAGTTAAATAAAAGCTCAGACATTTTTCCGGTTTTGTCATAGGTGGATTTATTTTATTTTTACATTTGTGAGAAGCTTTTAAAGTAAAACTCTTACTCCACCCATCCCCCAAGTACAAGCTGTTATAGTCAATGCATCATAAGACATATGTGGTAATATTTGCTAGGAAGATAATTATGTTTCCATTAACTAAAATACTGACATCAAATTATTAGTTTTTTTCTTTTTTTTTTTTAAGTAGCCTCCACACCCAGCATAGAGCCCAACATAGGGCTTGAACTCATGACCCTGAGATCAAGACCTGAGCTGAGATCAAGAGTCAGATGCTCAACTGATTGAGCCACCCAGGTGCTCCAACATTAAATTACTTCTTAGTGTCACCTTTAGTGAGTAGATCTTTTCCCCCTCATACCTTTAATCTTAGGTCATTATCCTTTTCTTTTATTAGCACTCAAAAACAGTTATGATACAGGATGACGTAGGTATAAGAGGTGTCATAGCAACTAGAAGAAGCTGTAATTATTCTGCAGTGCTATCAGTTTGGTTTTGCAAGGAGTTATGTTCTTTTTTTTTTTTTAAAGTGTACTTTCTTTTTAAGTTAAGGCAATTAGAAATCTGTGCAGATTGGCTATTACATGGAACTTTCAAAAGCACATCTGAGCCCAGTTTCTCAGCTTCTTATCTGCAACACAGGTAAAGAAAAGTGGGGAACTCAGGGGTTCTATTGCTAATTCAAGTCAAAAATGCTTTCAGTGATCCTTCTGTCTTTTATTTTTTCACTAACATTTTAAATGAAGGACTGAAGTCTTCTCAAACTTATCAGTTCTTCTTACCTCTCTAGTTTCCTTTCGTTCCTTTTAGATCAGAGTTGATTCACAACCTGGAAGATCATATGTCTTTGGGTACACACAAGACACAGGGGAAACTGTGTTCTTAAAAATTACATCCAAAAAATAAGTCATGATATTAATTCAAAGATGGCTTTTTGTCTACAGTAGGCAAAATCGTTTTCCTGTATTAAAGACCCCAACTGGAAAAACCCATACAATGGGTTTACATTGTAGGAATACAGCAGAAATACTGGAATCTGAGCTTTGCTTTTTGTGGATGGCCATTGTCAACTCCCCATTTCTCATCAATAACCAAAACCTTGTTTGAGTTCACTACTGTCTAAAACCAAGAAGTCTCTACTCTAAGTAAACCTTTATTATACAACTATTTGCATCTTGTTTTTACCTTTCATATTTTAAAAAATACTGTATTACCACCTCCATTTTCCCCTTCTTTTCCATTCCCTACCTTAAAAGACTTCTAAGAAACCCTTAATTATGGAAATTATTTCTCAACAATAAGATGTAATTCTCTCTTTTTTTTAAAGATTTTATTTATTTATTAAGAGAGAGCACATGTGCAAGTGCGAGAAAAGGCAGAGGGAGAGAGAGAGTCTCAAGCAGATTCCACACTGAGTGTGGAGCCCCATGGAGGCCTCAATTTCACAACACTGACATCATGAGCTGAGCTGAAATCAAGACTGAGCCAATTCAGGTGCCCCAAGATGTAATTCTTCAGATTATGAGATCTTCATTCTGGCCAAACCTATTTTCTTCCAGGGCTTTCCTTAGCCATCTTCTGAACTAGCTTTGCTTAGATCACTAGATCTAGGGATCAGATGTACTAATCCTTACATCCATCTATAGAGAACTATGCTCAATTCCCCTGGAATAGACAAGATGTAGATAGAATATAATAGAGGAAGGTAAAGGAAACACAGATGAGGAAATAAAATGGCATATATATATAGTTCTAGATAATAATAAAAGAATTTTATGAAAGATTATTTATTGTATCAATAGTCACCATTTTTCCCACAACAACTTTTCTCCCCTACAATATTCTAATAGCTTCCTTCCTGGTTTCAGTCCTCCACAAAATAAAATAAAACTTTAGAAATTCCCTATTAAAAAAATCTCATCAAAGGTTTTTTAAGGTGTGATCTTTGAACTCTTTAATTAAGGATTGTTTATAAGAAAGGTAGATTCCTAGTCTCCTCCCCAAGCTAGTGATTCAGAATCTTTATACCTTTCCAACACACCCTGTTGGTAATTCTTAATCCATCAGTATTAGTATATAGAGAGAGACTAAAATACCCAGCTTGCCCTGAGACATTCTCTAAAATGTGGCCTAATTGCTCACTAGTTTCCTTAGTCTCTGGATTAGCCAGCTTCTTTAGATTTGAGAATCTGAGACTCTTTCCAGGTTATGTTTATAAGAAGGACACGTCAAGAACTGAGGTAACCCTAGGGACAAACCACTCTCTGACTCTAATAAGAACCCCATGGTTTCTCTTCATGGGGCTTCTAGCCCCTCAAAATGTTAATTTACCATGGCTTTCATTCTACCTTATAGATTTTCTTTCTGTATCTTCTCTTCTAGCTTTATCTTCCACTGAAACATTGTGTTTCTAAGTTCAAATAGAAGGCATGTGATTGGCCTTATTCGTCTTTTTTGACTAAGCCAATATATAGGTTTCTGACAAACCTGTGGAATAGGCATTGGAAACAAGATGGCATGGTAATGATCATGGCTACTTATGAGAAGAAGAGGTTGTATATGGTCAAGCACTGCACCCTCTGTTTCCTACCCTAAATAGACAGTGTATTTCCTAAAAACCACACCAGATTCTGCCTTTGTGTGTATATTCCTTTCTATCTGAAATGACCTACTTTTCCAATGTACATCTACTGAAGTCTTACTATTCTTTCAAGATCCTTTCTCAAAGTGATTTCATGGAGGTTGCCTGAACTCTCTAAGCAGAAGTAAACTCTTCATGATCTATTTTCTCTATACTCCTCTAAAATGCTTTTTTTTTTTTTTTTTTTTTTGCTTAGGGCCTATATATGTTGCCTATAATTAATCTATTAGGGTAACTGTGAGCCACTGGAGGTCAGGAACTTTGTACCTTGCAATCATTGATGATTCTTCTGCAGAGTTAATCTCAGTGCCTGTAAGCAGTGAGCATCAAAATGGTATTTTTGAATTTTATTTAATAATGTGACTAATCCAAATTTATAAAGTTCAAACCATTATTCTGGGTTTTGGCTATGACTTAACATTCACTGTCATAGGTTCAGTTATATAATGTCAAAAAATATTTTCTCATATTATGTGAAAAGAGTCACAAAACAATGCCTCTGATGTATGTTCCTTCAAAAAACATGGAGCTTCACAGAGATATTATGTACCTTATAGTTTATCAGATAAATCAATTAACATTGTAAACATCAAGCTTCATTACTTAGCTACTCTGGGTCTTATTTTCCCATTTATAAAATAAAGGAGTTTGTCTGGATTGTCTCTAAAATACCTTTCAGGGTGCCTGGGTGGCTCAGTGGTTGAGCGTCTGCTTTGGCTCAGCGTGTGATCCCAGGGTCCTGGGAAAGAGTCCTGCATTGGGCTTCCCACAGAGAGCTTGCTTCTCCCTCTGCCTTTGTCTCTGCCTGGCTCTCTGTTTGTCTTTCATAAATTAATTAATTAATTAATTTTAAAAATCTTAAAAAAAAATAAAATAGGTCTGACATCCTGTAATGTTAGGGGCTTCTTATATCACTACCAATATCGTTCAATATCAGTCAATATCAATGACCTTCCCTGGCATTCTTCTCCTTTTATTTCCCCATCCACTAAAATATTTTTTGCACTTTTTCTTATTCCTCATGTCTAAAAATACAACGGAGACTTCCAAATTCATGGCCTGTGCAATAATCAGAGTCTACTTGCTCTTCACCTTCCTTGGGTTCGTAATGGGACTTTCCTACTGACCCTATTATCTTCCATTTCAAGCTACATTGGAAGAAATGCTCCACACCGCAGATCCTTTTTAGTTTAATTTCCTTCAATCTAATCTTAATTAAGATGTTTAGAATATTTTGTGTAACTACACAATCTAATTGTCACTACAAAATGCACAGGGACCTCCTGGAAGTTGGCTGGAGCACACACCCTGGGGATTCTCTCCTCTCCCGCCTCTCCTCAGGGAGCCCCAGCTGGTGAGTCAGGGCTGTGCTTGAAAGAGCCTGAAAAATAAAATTCTTGAGAAGGGCAGATTCCTCTTCTCAACGGAAAATGCCAGGTTGTAAAAACAGAGGCCGAATGACTGAATTTACAGCAGTAATTATCTCAGAACGATAATTAACTATTTTCTTCAAGTTTTCAGAGATTTAAAGGCCTCCCACTTTGCTTTAACTGGATCTGTGTTAGTATGAGTGTGTTTGGATTTTCTGCTTGGATTCTAGAGAATGATTGAAAACTTGTTTTCCTCTTCCTTCCTAGGGTTTTTGCACTCATTCCCCACTTGCTCTCCTAGTCTATGATTGGAATTACTTCTGTGGAACTAGTTTTTTGTTGTTGTTGTTTGTGCTTCTTTCAATTTAAATGACCACCAGTGAATGTATCCATCCTTAGACCTAAGCATTAAAATAATTGTTAGACATACTGGGACAGTCAAGCTCTCAAGCTTTTTGCATCAGATGGATTTGGTCTAGTTTGATTCCTGCCGCACAGTGGTATATAAGCGGTGGGGTGGCAAGGGTGTCTACCTCAGGTGCAGGCACTAAGAGTGCATTGTTGGTAGTGAATTTATAAACAATAATAAAACTGACTATAATTCAGTCTGATTTTTATTACCACCATGTGCAGGCACTTCTAAAAAAGTGTCGGTAATAAAATACTCCTTCAAAAAATTCTTTTTTGGTCCAAGTTCTAAACCAATGGTTCTCAAAGTATACTTTGACCTAAGACTATTGGAAATACTAGAGACCCTTTCAGGGAACCTGTAGGTCAAAACTATTTTTATAATAACACTAAAATATCGTTTTCCTTTTTCTCTCCTATTCTCTGGAATATACAGTGAAGTTTCCAGAAGCTATAATATGATAGTACAACTGGATGATGAAGCGAATAGGAGTGTTTAACACTAGTGAAAATGTAAAGCAATGTACTTCCAAGGTAATTTTAATGTAGTTTTTAATTAAAAATATGCCCTTGTCATGTAATACTTTTATTGTTATTTTTAAATGAGTTATAACTACATACTTAAGTGTTTTTCAGTCTAATTTCTAATATGGTAAATATCACTATATATCACACAAACATAAAACATGTTTCATATCTCAAATGATTCTTAATAGTTTAAGAGATCCTGAAACCAAAAAGTTTGAAAATCACTGTTCTAAACAACTGCTGTGGTTAATTTTCTTTTTGAGAGCTGTGGAATATTCCCCTGGAATGATGAAATACATATTTAATATATAATATAAATATACACATTTAACAAGTAATCAATTGCCGGACATTATTTCTAATTTTTACTATTATTAACAGATCCACAATTAATATACTTACGTACAATTACTCTTACACTTTACCTACATCTATATAATATATCATCCTGTGAGGACATCTTTGAGACTGGAAAGGTAGGGATATTTGTGATTGTTTTGGGACAAAACAAGTCTAAGCCAGGACTATATCCCAGTCAAACTGAGATGCATCATCACTCCACTACTATGGCACCTACTATGTGGCAAGCATTTGACATATATTACTAAGTTTCATAATCATGGTAACCCCATGAGATACTTGCTATTATCCCCATTAAACAAATTAGAAAACTCCAACATAAGGAATACCAAATAATTTTCCAACACCACACACTTAATAAATACAAAACCAGGATTGAAATCCAAACACTGTGACTCCAGCATCTATTCTGTTAACTTCCACAGTATGTTGTCTCCCTTTGAGCCATGTAGGAAATTACCAAAGCATAAATTCCTAGAATCATAATTGTGAGTAAAAATGTATGTGAATATTTATGTTAATAGATACTGCCAAATATCTCTGCATAAGGTTGATCCAATATTCACTAACCAAGAATGCATAAGATTATTTCCACAAATTCTCACCAACATTGTGTATTATCAATTTTTATAAAAAATACTTGCCATTCTGATATGAGAATAAATGTATTTCAGTGTGTTTGCCTTGCTCCTATTCTGATGGTAGTTGAACATACTTTCATGTGTTTAAGAATATGTTGTGAATGTTAATCTTATGTGTCAACTTGACTGAGCTAAGGAACACCCAGGTAGTTGGTAAAACATTAGTGGGTGTGTCTGTGAGGGTGTCCCTGGAAGTGATTTGCATTAGCATTGGTAGACTTAGTAAAGAAGATCTCCCTCACCAATGCTGGTAGGCATTAGCCAATCCACTGACAACCTCAGTGGAAAAAAAGATGGAAGAGGAGTGAATTTCCTCTCCTTTTGAGCTGAGACATCCATCTTCTGCCCTTAGACACTGACGCTTCTGGTTCTCTGGTTTTCAAACTCAGTCCAGGGCTTAACCATTGGCCCACTGCTTCTCTGGCCTTCAGACTCAGACTGAATTACACCAACAGCTTTCCTGATTCTCCTGCTTGCAGATGGCAAATTGTGGGACATTTTGGCCTCTAAAACCATGAAAGTCAATTCCTATAGTAAATCTCCTTTTATCTGTATCTATATATCTATCTCTCTTTCTACCTACCTACCTACCTATCCTATTGGTTCTATATCTCTGGAGAATGTTGAATAATACATATGTACTCACATTTCTGTTTATAATTATTGCATTTTTCGGTTGCATTCTTCATCTTTTGCTTATTGATTTGTGGGAGCACTGTATTAAAGAAACCAGACCGATTATCTGCCATATATATTTCAAGTGCCTTCCCCCTTCTTTTCCCTATGCTTATATTACTTTGCCACATAGATTCTTAAAGATGTATTTGTATAACTAAATTCAATAATCTCTTCTTTCCTGGCTTTTTAATTGTCTTTTATACTCACATGGACAGCCTTACTCCATTTATGGCTGTGTATTTATATGTGTGTTTTTAACTTTCAGAGTTTCTTCTTGGTTCTTTTATAGCTTAATTTTCACATTTCAATCTGTGAATTACATGTCATTTATTTTAGTGTAGGTAGATGGTCACCTTTATTTTTATTTTCTAACATACATTTTTGATTATTATATTGCCATAATATAAATTATATATGATGATGTTAGTTACCTTCTTATTTCTCTGCTTTTTCAAAAATATCCTGGATATTTTCTTGTCTAGTTTTCCACATGAATATTAGAAATCGTTAATCTAATAATAAAATTAGAATTCCATTCATGCTGTTAATTGATTTCTCTATTATTCTAATTTATATAGATTTAAATTTTATAATAGTTCATTTGAAGAAACTGGAATTCTTTTTCATTATTTCAAGTCTTATTTGAGTTGCTCAATAGTTTTAAACTCATCTTCACAAAGATCTTGTTTGAATATAGGAGGAATCGTTATTTTTACATAAGAATTTTGTGCATTGGAAACATTGAATTATAACACTGCAGTCAAATATGAATGCACAAACAATGATCAAATATAAAATAAATCTTTCAAAATGAAAGGGTAGAACAAAGTAAGCATAAAAGAGAAAAGATATCACTGAAGCTAACACAGATAATTCACGAAAAACTTCATATAAAAACAACACTAATCAGAGCCTTGGAGAGATTAGAAAAAATATTTCATAAATAAAACAAAAACAGAATACCATGGAAAATGGACAAATAAGTACAATATTTCTTGGATTTTAAAATAACTTCACAGTTCAGCAGTTCAAGAACAGTGCTGAAAGATGAATTCAAGGAAGTCTCCCAGTTTTATGCAAACTTAATAACATTATTTTGGAAGGAAGGGATTTTGTTGGTGTTACATCTCTATATCTTGCATTTAGTTTTCTAATTCTAATTTAACCTAACTGAAATAGGCAAAGAAATTTTTCTTTTTTTTTTCTTCCAGTTTTATTGATATAATTAACATATAACATTGTAGAAGTTTAAGATGTACAATATAATGACCCGATATATGTATATACTACCAAATTTTTACCACAATAAGTTAATACCCATTGCTTCACCTAGTTACAATTTTTCCCCTTGTCATAAGAACATTTAAGACCTACTCTCTTAGCAACTTTCAAATATACAATACAATATTGTTAACCAGAGTCATCATGTTGTACATTACATCTCCAGGACTTAATTTATCTTAAAACTGGAAGTTTGTAGCTTTTGTTCGCCTTCACCAAATTCTCTCCCCACCCCACCCCACCCCCCACATCTGGCAACCACCAATCTGATCTGTTTCTATGAATTTGGGTTTCTTAAGATTCCATATGTAAGTGAGATCACACAGTATTTGTCTTTTTCTGTCTGACTCATCTCACTTAGCATAACGCCCTCAAGGTCCATCCATGTTGTCGCAAATGGTAGGATTTCCTCGCTTTTGTGTGACTGAATAATAGTCCATTGTATATGTATATATGTATATACACACACACACACACACACACCCCATATTTTCTTTATCCATTCATCTGTTGATGGACGCTTAGGTAGTTTCCATACTTTGGCTATTGTGAATGATGCTGCAATGAACATGGGAGTGCAGGTAGTCCTATTTTTAATTTTCTAAGGAACCTCTATACTATTTTCCATAGTGTCTGCACTAAGTTACATTTCTGCTAATAGTGTACAAGGATTTAGATTTGGATCATCTTAAAGGACAGAGGTTTAGAAGCATTTCATTGTTGTAGTGATCCAAACCCATGCCCCTCATTTCTTCATCAAAATCCCACTTGCTGCTCTTGCCTGTCAATGAATGTTGATGGTGGGGATGGGAGGTATAGGTAAAGAGAAAGGGATCTTCCTGAGGTGAATGGCATGTGGTGGAAGGGTAGCAGCTGCTAAAATCCACATGTACCTTCTCTTCATAAAGATCGCCCCCTGGATTTGGCCATAATGGACGGTAGCTACTTTCAGCTGCAGGTGGTTCCACTGGAATCTGCTCAGTAAAGGGTTCTGAAGAGTTCTGGGAAGGGGGGAAGTCATAAGGCCAGCTGGTCAGAGGAAAAGGATAATTGGGACAACAGTTGTCATTAAGAGAATTTCTCCCCAAAGCAGTGTTTTTATTCCACGTTTGCCGATCATCGTAGTCAGAGAAGACTCCAGAAACAGGATGAAGCAGGTCCCCACTATTATAGATCCAACTACTGGACAGTGTGCATTTCTCATAGAGCTTAGTGGGGCCCAAGGTGGAAGTGAGGTCTGCCAAATCAGTGGTTCCCCCCAAACAATAAGTCTTGGAGAAGAATAAGCAATCATTCAGTGACTTCTGCTGGGGAGGCTTAGCTATTAAACGTCCACTGTAACTACCAGGCAATTGGACGCCTTCCTGGAAAGACCAAGTTAAAGGTAAACTTCCCCAACTTTGAGTTTCACCTGAAAGAGACTTTGTCTCTGGGCTCCCCTTCAGCTTTAAGGAGACAGAGGAAGATGCTCTGTGTGCTTTCTTCGTTGTTCTTCTTTCCTCGGCTTCCAATTTAGTTTCTGGTTTTGGATGATCGTGCTCTCCTTTTGACTGGAAGAATATGAAGCGTCCATCGTGCCTCCAGAAGTTGGTGACCGGGAAGCCCCCATGGCCTCGGCAAGGAATCAGCTTCAGAGGCCCATCACAACTAGGACAGCGTTTCCTCTGCTGCTTCTGCCGGGCTTTGTCACAGATGGCAGGTCTCAGGTAAATCTTGCGGCCCTCCTCGGCAGAGCAGTCGCGGCTGCACACCACCACACCCAGGCAGGACTTCTTGAGGATGCGGGAGTTGTGGTTGTTGGTGTTGCGCATGGCCCAGCTGCTCAGATGCCGTTGTGCATTCCTGTCCTCAGAGCTGTAGATGTGCTTCTCATAAGAATCTGGCCATTCCTGGAACCAGTCGGTCTTTTTGACATTCTGTGGCAGTTTCATATCATTAATATCCCAGCTTAACATCTCTTTGTCCTCAGAATCAAAGTCTTCAGGCTCCATGACAATCAGCTTACCCACAGGTTTCCGTCTATTCAACTTCTAGCAGAAGTGGTGGAGAATTTTCCTTTCAAAGGCGTTTCATACAGTGGGATCAATCCACTCTTGAGCAGCTTAGACCTGGAGACTGTTTTCTGACATTGTTGCAGGGTGGGTGGGTGGGAGTTCTTCAAGTATTTTCTAAATTACTTTCATTTTAGGGACGCTTGGGTGGCTCAGTGGTTCAGAGTCTGCCTTTGGCTCAAGGCGTGATCCTGGGGTCCTGGGATTGAGTCCCACATCAGGTTCCCCGGCATGGAGCCTGCTTCTCCCTTGGCCTTCTTTCTGTGTCTCTCATGAATAAATAAATAAAATTTTTGTCACGTTTCAAAGTTTCCTTGATGAAGTTGTCATTGAAGAGACTCGAGGTGAACTTGATGAGGCTTGCTTGGAGATTTGGGGCAAAGCAAAGTGCTGGAAGGCCTGTTTCAAATTTTTCAATATTATTGTAGGCCAAATAGGTTCTGCTTTGTTTTGGTTTGCTGTATGAAATCTTAGTTCTGACTTTGGCTTCACACTGATACTTTTTTCTCATATTCTTTTCAAGTACATTGTATTGTATTATGAAGTATCTATTTATACCTCTCTTTCACTATTAAGCTGGGAATTCCTAGAGAATAAAGACTTCCTGCTTAGACTCTTTCACACACATTCTGAAGAGAGCACAGCAAACATGATGGACACTAAGGATTGACATTGAATGAAAATGCAGTTTCACAAATGTTGACTTACCCTGCAGCAGACATGACACTACATATTATACAGAATTCCAGGTAAGCCCCAGTCCATGATACTTTCACTGAAAGTAGAGAAGATAAAAAAGAAAACTAACAAGCTACAAACTAAAACTGGGTTTCTCCTTCTCAATCCCAACAGTGTTGATATTTTGGGCCAAATAGCTTCTTATTGCAAACTGCTCTGAGCATTTTAGAATGCTTAACATTCTTTTTTTTTAAGATTTTTAAGGTACATTGTTTAAGATGAAACATTATTAGCGTTATATCCAAGGCATGTTTGAAATTTTAGCTAAAATGTTTATTCCTTGAGCTCTGAATAAGTATGATTTGTTAATTTTGAGTATGAATGTTAGCAAAGGGTATTTATAAAGCTAGAGGAAAATTAGGCTATGAATATTTCCTGATACATAAATACCAAGGAGATAATGTTATTCTTTATCTGATTCTGTGTGTGTGTGTGTGTGTGTGTGTGTGTGTTCAAAATAAGCTCTGGCCAATACAATGAAAGAAAAATTTTGTGTGACTTACTTTTCACCAGTCTGTTCTGGCAAGATTCTAATGTTATCAGAATCACCTGAATCAATGATAGCCAACGTACATACTCTGTAATATTTCCTACACACTGAGCTCAATTCAATATTATTGCCACTGTGGTGATGGACACCAGTTTGGGCCATCATAGGAAAAGTATTCTATTTCAGATTTTCTTGAGGCTTGGCAGTTGTTGGCAAGGATGACCAGTTTGGCTTGCCATATCTGATCATTTTCAGAGTCTGCTTATACCCAGCACATACTTTCCACTTTCATAATGGGTTGGATCCTAGAGCTGATTGACTCCAGTGACTTTTTTGTCTTCTTTGCAGCCACCATCCTCCTGCCCTAGGTGCAGGACGGCCCCAAACAAAAGCAGCTGCCAAAATGGGTGGGAGAGAGGAAAGAAAGTAGCTGATTTTTTTGTATGTATATTTTCCAAGTAAATCGTTAGATTTGCAGGTTTTTTGCTTTCATCTTAAAAATGCAATTTAATAGTACTTTCTATTTTCTTGATAAATTATTCCTGTTTCATCATATAATGACCCTCTTATTTCCTAGTAAGACTTTTTCGCCTTAATCCCTATTTTTTTATTAATGTAAACTAAGCATTTCTTTGGTTAGACATTGTTTGATATCTTTTCCCAGCTTCATAATTTCATTATTAATTATTTTATTACTTATCATGCAAAGCTTTTCTTCTGTAAATAGCATATTTTGGGGGTGTGGGTTTTTAATCCATTTTGAAAGTCTTTTAATATGCAATATCATACCATTTATGTTTAACTGTCAATCTTAAACCATTTACATGTTATTTAGTGATGACTTTAGATTTATTTCACCATCTTAATTTTGTATATAGAAAAACTATAGTGGTAACAGAATGGACTCCAGAACCAGACTCTCTTGAGTTAGCTGTGGGAGTTTAAGCAAACTATTTAAGTCATTTGCATGCCAGTTTCATAATCTATAAAATGACATGCTTATGATGCTTGTTGCCTGACATCATTGTAAGAATTAAATGTAAAAACACATCTAATACACTTACAATGCTGCTTAATTTTTCTATAAGCACTTCATGGCTTTATTTGCATATGTAATTTTGTACTTTCCATAGTATGCCTTCTTCTTTACACTTTTTCTCTTTTCTGTTCTTCCATTGGATTAATCTTAGTGTAATCATAACTTATTTCTTGTTCTTGTCCCTACTAATTTCAGTTTTACAGTGTCATTTATATTCTTCTGTGGTTACTTTTAACTTCTAAATTTTAAAGTTTAATCAATAGCTTTGCTTTCTGCACAAACAATACAAAAATTATACAATTATTTACTCACATATTTCCTAATATTTTCTTGCATCCCACTTCTTCTAGGACTTAAAATCTTTCTTCCCGAAAAAGGAGCCTGTCAGAAGAAAATTCTCTCAGTCTTGTTTATCTGAAATTTTTTTCATATGACCCTCATTCTTGAGAGATTAGCTGACAGAGAATTATACGTTGACAGCTATTCCCTTTCCACACTGTAAAGGTATTATTCCATAGTCCTGATTCCTATTGTTTTTGTTGAGCTATCTATAGTCAGTCTAATTACAGTTCTTTTTATGTAATGTCTTCTCTATTTCAGTTGTATTTTACATGTTCTCTTTGATTTAATGTTCTGAAGTTTTAATAAAATATGTCTAAGTGTGGAATTATTTATTCTTTATGGACCTTATGCTTCTCGAAAATGAACAATTTTAATTCTGAAAATTCTAAACTATGTTGTTTTCCAATAACCATGTTGTTACTTTCTATATTGTTGGCTCCTGGAACTCCTATTGTGTGTTGGGCATTGATTCAGTCTATTCTCTCTGTTTCTGACTTGGCTTCCAGGTTTCTACCTCACTGTCTCTGTGCTGCATTCCAGATGATTTTCTCCAATTTATCTTTCAATGCTCTGATCGACTCTTCAGTTCTTAATAACCTCCCGCAAACTATTTTAATTTGCAATATTTTGATAGATGTTCTTGTTATCCAATGGTGGAATGTCTCTTTAGAATATTTTTATATTTGCTTTGTTAGGTACTCACAGATTTGGAATCAAATTTTATCTTAATTATTGAGATGAGAATCTCTCTATTGTATTTATTGGCAATTTAGACGCTAATATTCAAAGACTTGGGTTCAACTTTCCAAGTTCTCCTTTTTCTTTTTTTTTTTTTTTTTTCCATCCAGAATCTAGGCAGGGAGAAGCTTCATTGCTGTCTATCTGCTTCCTATGTCAGTGTACAGATTTTATTCTACTTTATTTTTTCACTGAGGTTTCAATTCCCTTAGGCCCTCAGCTATATGAATCAATCATCTGTCCAACTTCTTACATAAATGAATTAAAGTTTGGTCATTAAAATCCAAGAACTAGAAACACTGAGTCTGATACTCATTGCTTTTATTTATTGTGTCCTATGGTTTCCAGAGATTCAATCCATGAACTTACCACTTTTCATTTCTACCACCTGGGGATTTTTATTCCATCTTGTTAGTTCAGCCACACATTTCATGTATTGTTGTATTAAATCTAACATCTCTTGTTGTTCATTGTGGGAAGAATTTTATACGACTTTAGCCTACCATTTTACCAGGATCAGACGGGCTAGCCCTGTGTATCAATTACAATTTGTATATGGAATGCTCACTGTGCACAAGACATCACAGGAAAGTACAATAATATTTTCAAAGAGCTTTTAATTCAAATCTCTGTAAATGGTAATAGCAACAAGATTTCTCTGTTTTCCAGTGATAGGAAAGCAGAAGGTTACTTGGTTTATTAAAACCATTCAGCTAACCTTACAACAGAAACCCAGACAGTTCTTCTGGCTTCACTTCTAGGACACTTCCTATTTCAAAGAGCAAAGGCAAATATGTAGGTCATAATAACATAACAAATCATGCATTTTGGTTCTAGAGATGTTAATGCCACTAAAAAAAGAATTATGAGTAAAACATAAAGGTGGTGAAATTATACTAAAACTAGAGTTATTGAATATCTAAAATAAAAAGGAAAATAAATTATTCACAGCCATTGAAATTCTGAGGTTCCCAATAAAAATTTTTGGTATTTATCATGCTTCATTCATATATACCACCTAAACATGAAATTTCAAATATACCATGCATTAATTAATTGATAAAGTATCTTAAAACAGAATAGATTTCAGTATTCATTGCTAAATGGCTTTGCCAAAGAAGTTGATCAGATAATGCTTCATGTAAAGTACCAGGTATTATCATGAAATTTCAAATTCCAGCCTAAAAACTATATCAATACTTTTTAAATGGGATAAAATACAACTTTTATATTTTTAAAAGTCATTTGCTTCCTCTCTCATTCTTTCCTTCCTAAGATTAAGTGAAACTTAAAGCTTAAATCCCAAATAAATTATTTTCATCATAGCTTTTTACCTATATGCCAGTCACAAGTAATATCTGAATGCAAATTCTAACGAACAAATGGGTATGTTTTGAGGAATAAAATATAAAATAACTGCATGAAGGAGCAAATGTAATTTAAAAAATTGCTCCTTATTCATTTACTGAAGAGTAAAAAGCTTATTAAAATCAAAAATTATAGTCACCATGGTTTAAGTCTTAAATCCATAAATTTCAGATGTGTTTTATTGCTTAGCTATTCTTCTAAGTGATGAGAACCATAAAGAGCCTTCAGACAGCCTCTCTTACTGCAGGCTCATCATATTCTTAATTGCTTTCTCTAAAAAAATGAAGCTGATCTATAAGTTAATAAGCAGATAGGATAATTTCTAATTTAGATCCCTAATTCCAAGCCCGCCTGAGAACTAAGCAAAGAAAAATATGCTCAGAGGACATGATGGATCAGCAGACGGTGATTATTTCAGCTTCAACTAATGGGGCGGCAACATTGTAGACTAAGTCACAGATCAAAACCCAGTCTCTGCATGCTACTTAGGTTTCTCTTTGACTTTGGAAAAATGCTAAAATGCTTCTTAATAATCGAACATGCTAAACAAAATTATCTATTAAGAAAGCTGTGTCAGGATTCTGAGTATAATAACCCCTTATTTTCTGTAGATATGTAGAGTTTGTAAAGGATTTCTGCAAGGAGGTCTGGTAATACATTCCTAGCTAAATTGATGCTCTGAAGAGCAAAATGAGTTTCCCAAGCACAAACAACTAATTAATTTCAAATAAGAATACAATTCAGGCTTTCTTTCCTCTATACCATAAGGTAATCCCACCTAAAGTGTAGGATTAATAATTGAATAGTGCTTCTTTTGTCACACCCTTTCTCCTCTATAATCAGAACTATAATTTCCTCTGGAATATATGACCAAAAAAATGGGGCAGAACACTTGAAAAAAAACAATTATGTAAATTCCAGGTCTGGTATAGTTACATGAGCTTCCAATAGCCAAACCCTACTGTTGATAAAAGCTATAAAGTCTAGGCAAAACAAACAAGCAAATCAAAGGAAAACAACTATAGACTATAGAAAGGAGTCCTGGTATGGAGAAGCAACACTATGGGGGTGAGTTTTTAGGTTTTTTTTTTTTTTTTAGATGTATTTGAAGGTAAACTTTTTTTTTTTTTTTTTTTTTTTTTTTTTTTTTTTTAGATCTTGTTTATTCATGAGAGGCACAGAGAAAGAGGTAGAGACATAGGCAGGATCCCTGTTGGGAGCCTGATGGAAGGACTCGATCCCAGGATCCCTAGGATCACTACCTGAGCCAAAGGCAGATGCTGAGCCATCCAGGTGGCCATAGAAGTATTTGAAGGTAAACCACAACTTCAGATTGATACAGTGTGGAAGTTCCAATAACTTTTTTCTGTACACAGGAAAGAAAAAAAGAAAACAGGTGGACTGGGGATGTGAGCAAATGGCAGAGAGCAAAGGAAAGAACTGTTAATTCTGGGAATAAATTCTCATAAGTCTCAGCCCAACTAAGTACAGAACTGACTCAAACAAGGGAGTAACATTTTAAGAAACTGATCTGAAACTTGAGTCATCATCCTCAGAAAATGAGATAGAATTTATAATCTAAATATAATTGGATTGATTGATGAAAAGAGAGTAAAAATGTTTTCCAAAGAAATAGAGCAGAATCCACAGTATAAAAATTAAGCATCACAGTTTTCCTGACGTGATCCAAAATTAACGGACATACACGGAATTAGGAATTGTGAAGTTTTCTAAGAGAAAGGCGATCAACAGATAACAACCTAAAATGATATTGATATTGAAATGATCAAATAGAATGTTAAAGTAGTATTACACTGTGCTTCACAGGGAAAAGAAATATATCAGAAAAGATAGGAAATCTCTGTAAAGAAAAAAAAAACAAGAAATTTTAGACTTAGCAGGATGGAAATGAAAGAGGAAAATGTTAGTGACCTTGAACATAGACCAATAGAAATCAACAATTTGAGGAGAAAAAATAAGATTGAAAAAAATGAGTAAGTTCTCAAAGACCTTTGGGACAATCTTAAAAGGCTTAACATATGCATAATTGGTGCCCAGAAGGAAAAGAGGAGTAAAGACAGAAAAAAAAAAAGAAAAAGACTAAATAATGACCCAATCCCTTAAAATTTTAGCTAAAGGATATATATTTACAGGTTCAAGAAGGGCAATAACTCCCAAGACAAGCAAGACAAACCGAAAGAAACCCATGAGTATACAAATTATAATCAACCTAACAAACAAAGATAGTGAGAATATCTTGGAAACAGAAAAAAATGACACATCACATATAAGATAACAATTTAAATGTCTGCAGATTTCTTGGTACCATATGGATGAATTAACTTAAAATGAGTTGCAACAAAGAGCAGGAGTTAAAACTATAAAACTCTTAGAAACAACTATGTATGAACTTTGTATCTTTGAATTAGGCAATGCATTTTTTTTAGGGATGAAAACTAAAACTCAAGTAACCATAGAGTAAAGATAAATTGGGATTCACTAAAGTTAAAAAATTTTGTAATTAATTTTTTTAACTTTATTTTTAAGTAATCTCTACATTCAATGTGGGGCTCACACAACTTTGAGATCAAGAGTCACATGTTCTTCCAATTGCACCAGCCAGGCACCCCATAAAATTTTTTTGTACTTCAAAGAACACTATCAACAAAATAAAAGAGGCAACCAACACAATGGAAGAATATGCTAGCAAATCATATACCTTGTATGGGAACTAAGTAGCTAGAATATATAAAAACTTATATAGTTAAAAGGCAAATAAATTTTCAAAATGGGCAGACAATGGATTTGAGTAGATATTTCTCCCAAGAAGATACACAAATGACCAGTAAGCACAAGAGAAGATGCTAGAAGTCATTGGTCATTAGGAAAGCACTTCTCAAAAGCACAAGACAATACTACCTCACACGCAATAGAATAGTTAGAATAAAAAACCCAAGATAAAAAAAAAATTTTAAACCCAAGATAATAACAAATGTTGGCAAGTATATGGAAGAGTCAGAACCCTTGTTCACTGCTGATGAGAATGTAAAACAGTACAGCTGCTTTAGAAAACAGTATGACATTTTCTCAAAAAGTTAAATATAAAGTTACCATTTGATCCAAGAATTCCAATCCTATGTATATACCCAACAGAAATTAAAACATATGTCCACGAAAGAATCTGTATATGAATGTTCACTGCAGCATTATTCGCAAGAGCCAAAAGGTGGAAGCCATCCAAATGTCCATCAACTGATGACTGGATAAACACAATGAGGCATAGCTCTACAATGGAGTATTATGTGGCCATAAAAAGTAGAGAAGTGATAATATTGCTAACATATTCATAAACCTTGAAAACATTATGTGAAGTCAAAGAAGCCAATCACAAGGACTACATATGCTACAATTCCATATATATTATATGTTCAGAATAGAGAAATCTATGGGGATGGAGAGCAGATTGTGGTTTCCTAGAATAGAGGAGTTGGAGGGTTAGGAAATGATAGCTAAAGAGTGCAGAGTTTCTTTTGGGAGTAATAAAAATATCCTGAAATTGGTCATGATGATAGTTGCACAGCTCTGTTAATATATTAAAAAGTATTGATTTTTACACTTTAAATGGTGACATATGATATGTGAGTTTTATCTCCATAAAGCTGTTACAAAAAGAAAAGGATAATTGTTAAGACTAGTTAGAGATTACCCCAGAAAAGTTTGGTTTAACATTCAAAAATCAAACAACAGACTGACATCAGAAAACTGGCATAATAGGAGATTCCAGTCCTCAAACTCCCACAGAAATACCAATTTTAACAGCCACCCAGCCACCCACAAATGAGAATACCTTTATGGGAGCATGGGAGTCTGGCTGATAGGTTCCAGCTCTCGTATAGCAAGAAATCCAAGAGTAGACGCATTGAAGAGAGTAAGAACAGTTTTACTATAGCTTTGTCACTTCTTGTGTGGGAGAGGGGAGAAAAGGAGATAAGCAAGGAATGAGAATTATGCTATCTGAGGACATCTATGTTTCGGCCTCTAGTAATGGAATGGATGGAGAAATAACAGGGAGGATACAGAATAAATACCAGCTTGATATAAGATGATGTATTGTGGCTATAGTAGGAGTGGATACGTGTAGCTGGAAGTATAGATAGAAGTTCCAGGTAGAGGTCTCTATGGAGCCATTGAATATAAAGGTCTGCAGTTCAGAGTTTTCAGCTACAGCTGGAAACATTTCACATATAGATGATAGTTGAAGCCAAAAGACAAGATGCTGTATACAGGGCCCCTTTAGTGAACAAAGCAAAGGGCTGAGGATGGGCTCCTGGGAACACTGAAATCAAAGGGGTTAGTATCAAAAATTTTAAAAAAAGAATCCAGAGAAAAGTCAGGAGATTCTGAGAGGCAAGAAGAAAGCCAGAGAGAGAGATATTGTAGAAGCTCAGAGAGGAAACACAATGAGAAGCTGCAGTGGCCATTTTCCAATGGCAATTTGGGATCACCACATTTCAGGGGAAGCAACTAAAGTATTTCATCCAGAGAAGATAAAACCACAAGATAGAAGCAGAAATAAATGCAGAATTGGTTCTCTGATATCTGCAGACTAATGATACATAAAATGGAGTAGCTTTCTGTGGAAGTTGGGGGTGGGGGAGTCAAAAGCCAGAGCTAGAACCAATGTGTAGAAGGTTCAGAAAGAGAGATCTCAGCTCAATTTGGGGGGGGGGGTAATCTGCATTTTGTGAGAATTATCCGAACATAAAATGAGCTGCCCCAGTGGAGGGTGTTAGTGTTAGACTGATGGGCCTAGCACTAACCACCTGTTAGAGTATCAGGGTCCACGTAGAAAGATACCATATATCTGTCACCATTATCCAGAAGTATTTACTAAACAATGAGTTGAATAACATGTAATTGCTAATGTTTAGCTGTTTTTAACCAATAGAAATTATAATTTTATTTGGTTCAATCTAGAATTTACTGGATGGAAAAAGGATTGAATAAATAAATAAAGACTAAATGAATGAATGAATGAATGAATGAATGAATGAATGCATATTGGACTAGGAAGTCCTTTTGATTTTCAGTGAATAGAAATGCAGATGCTCGGTTCTAAAAACACTAAGTATTTCCTGGAAATAACACAAATTGACTATAGAGTGTGCCAGAGGGAAATATGTTTCTTTCCACCTTCATGCAGATATTTTTTAAGGGGTCCAAAAGCAATATTTTAATTAAGTATTATGTATATATTTATTTGAGTAATTTTGAGTACATTTGCTCCGAAATATTGCATTGAATGTCCATTTTATAGACCAAACAGCAAAATTATTACTTTATTATCATTATTATTGTTCTTGATAATACCAAAAAAGAAAAAAAAAACAGTTATCTCATAAATAGGCCTCTGAATCAAGAAGTTCAATAGCAGAATTTAATATTTTTTAAAGGAAAATATCCTATTTAAGAATTCAGCTTATAGTATTCAATTTCCATTGGCTTTTATCATGCATTTGTAAAGATCTTTAAGCTATTCAGAAAGAAAGAAATTGCTAGTTGTTGATTTTTTTTTTTTAATGACTCCAAGTTACTATGAGTATAATTTCCTCATGTTGTTGCTTGGGAGTCATAAATGTCACCACAAGTACAAGTTTTTGTTCTTATTTTGATTTCTATTGACTAAGCCTTTCCCTTTTCAGCCACTTAGTGTCACCCTATCACAACCCAAATTATAGTCTAAATTATAAAGACAAAGTGCTCCTTCCCTCAGCCACAGTGGAATGCAGACTCCATGGAGCATAAATTGTTCCCTAGGGCATGCAGTAGTCAATCCTTCATTTTCTTTCACAATCCTCATTCTAGAGAATTTCTGGCAAAATTACATGATAGAAAAATGAATATTTTGCTTCCTTGACGTTTTGGTACAATTTGCACATTTATAGTCTAAATTATTTTCATCCTGCTAGGAATCTGATTAATGATTAGCATGCCTAACTTCTGAATAAAAGCTAATTAAATGCAAGATTAATTATTAATAATATCCTGAAGTACAAGTAGCCACTTTCTGGGTCTAGATCTTAATAACCACAAACACTTCAGTTGACATTTTCTCCAGTCAGAGTCATCTCTAGATGAGACACTGATTATAGTATTGTCTTGCTCAAAAATATTCTAAGCAGTTTTATCTCCTGAAGGTAAGAATTTGAGGAATCTCTTTAATATTTAAGGCCTCCCTGATCTGGCCCTGCATCACTGGTTCTAGCCACATTGGAGTCTCTGGTTGCCAATCCCCAAATGAGTCTTACACAGTCTTGACTATATACCTCTGCTCACTCTGTTGTTTCCACTGAGATGCCTTTGTACTATTTACCTCTATGTATATTTCCGAATCCATCTCCAATATTGTCTCCTCCATGAAATCTGCTATGAAACAGACATAACATTTTAAACACAAGATATCCAAAGTCAGAAAGGTTTTATCATTCTCTGATTAATATTTTATAAGTGTGGAGAAGCATTCCCTATAATTCATGTCCTCTACAGCACATTGCCTTTCAGATCTCATTGTCTACAGCTGGGTCACATACCGTGCCTAAACTAAACATTAATAAGGTGAATGAATGGATATTGCATATGGTCCAGCCATCCATGGGGATAGAAGGATGAAAAGCTCAAGAAAGCAAGTGTTATAAGAAGGGAGGCACAGATTTTGGATAGACTGTCATTGTTTTCAGTTCTTTTCAACATGAAATTAATTGCTATGTCTATAAATTCCAATAGCATTTTCTTTATACAGTTATCAAAGAAAACCTATTCCAATCAGCCTGTGTTACAGATGAGAAACTAGACTAGAGATTTCATCTCTTTATCCCAGTATCTGGTACAATTGGGTACCAACAAAGTTCATTGGAAGTAAATCTTATTTAAGTGACCATTGCTGGTATTCCTCAGTAATATAGCGATGACTCCGTACCCCATGTTTAGAAGGCAGTAATTCGGAATAAAAAGAAGAAGAACATTTGTATATTCATATTGCTGGTGGTTACAGTTGTCTCTTCTTAATTCTATCTGTTATTTCCTAGCTGTGTGAACTTTGGCAAGTTATATAAGCTTCATAGCTTTACTTTTCCATGCATAAAGTGGAATGATTTTACATGAAAATACTTTACTTAAGTGAATTAATGTTTGTAAGTTGCTTATCACAGTGACAGAGACTTAGTAATTAATGGTTGGTAATCTCCATGGACCACTAAGTTATGGCTATTTTGGTCAGTGCAAAGTATGGCAATAAAATAAAATATCTGGAGCATGTATCTATTCTATAAACCAAATTGAGCCAATTTCCATATAGATAAATGTGGCTAGCAAGACACATTTGCCTTTTACCAACTGTCATGGCAACAAATTCAGCAACACTGATAAACTGAATTTTCTCATTACCTTTTCTGTATTTAAAATAACACAGTTATTTTAAATAAATGTAAAATAAATAAATAAATAAATAAATAAAATAATAAATAAAATAAATTAAAAAACAGTTCAAACATCTTTTTAATTACTCTTTTGATAGAAATATTGACTCTCATTTTTATATGAAAATAGAGAAAACCAAGCACCCCAAAATGAAGGTATAAGTAACATGAGATACTGTCACCAGTAGACCCCAAGACCTGAGCTTTACTGCACACCTGCTTGTACTCACCAACTTTTGTCTTACATTTTTCCTTAAGCTCTTCTTTCTGGCTTACCTCTTAACTCAGGGAAATGAAACCTGAAACCATACCTCAGATGAGGTATAACAAGATCTCCCATAAGAACAAGACCCTGACAAGACCTCCCTCCAGTCCAGACTACCCAGATCATCTGAGCTAAACCCCTGACTTCTATCTGCACATAGACCATGAAGTGACCCCCTTGAAAAACCAGCAATTGCCTTTACCACATTATAATACTAAAATAAAATCTCCACCCAAGGAGGGGCCTCCGTCTCATTTACATAACGTACAAGGTAGTTTAGGCATGTTTTCTTAAGGCGCGTGCGTGACCTTATGCCTGCCTATACGTAAGATGACAAGGCTTCCCTCAATATTCAAAACCCTAAGCAAAAGTTACCCATTCAACCTCTCCGGGAGTCACAGCTGTGGAGGCCATTCCTCATGATCTCCTTATTTGCTGCAAATAAAGTTTATTTTGTGTGACAACTCCACCTGGTATCTGTGACTCACCAAGGAGAAAACTCCTGGTTCAGTTAGTTTGAAAGGAAAACAAAAACTATCCCTCATGCATTCACAACGTTTTTGAGTAATGCTTTTTAAAAAACAAATTCAGAAGTTGGAATCCTAAACTTTTAATATCTGACAAGAAAAAAATTCCATTGTAGTTGATGAAACTAAGTAGAGTTTAATATCTGTCACATTACATTTACAAAGCAATAAACCCAGCTATTTAGCAACTGCAATGTTTATTCAATTGTTTTTAAAACACGACCAGAATTTGCAATTTTCAAGAATTCAATAATGTTAGCGGTTAATAAAACAACTCTCACTCACATCTAACCTAAGCATGGTTTGTCAATTATTACCATAAACAGCGGCACTTACAGCAAATGTTTAACTCCAAGTTATGTCAAAGCACTTTTCAGAGTGATATAATTTGTGTTAAATCTGCAAAGGACTATATTTAATGGTCCATTTCAGACATGGCCTCTTAGTTGCTGGTACAATCTAATAATGAATGTAGAACAAACCAATGTCAAGTTTTTTTCCATTCAAAAAGCAGTAGAGACACTATCTCCCCAAGCTGAACTTAAATTCATCCAATAATTGTGCATTTGTGGAAATTCTGTTTCTCTTTTTCCCCTCTGCATTTTTTTTTTCCTGGTTAATACCTTTTATATTCATGTGACACTAGCTTGGTCAGTTAAATACCAGCCAAAGTGACTTTGATTTGTGCTTATTTCCCGCCCCCCACCCCCATTAGATCTGGAAGGTGTCTTCACTGTCGAATGTCTGGCCTTCTCCTCCCACAAGCAGCTTCTGTCAGCCAGCTGTTTCTGATTCTCTGAGCTGGCTCATTCACTCACCACTTAACCAGTGGATTAGCTCCCTTATTCAACGCATATTTATTGTGTGCTTACTATGTGAAAGGCGCTGCGGTAGGTACTAGAGTTATACTGAACAAAATAGCAATAGGCAAATTTCCTTCCTGTAAACAGAAAGAGTTATGCATCTTGAGTAAAAGAAAGACATGAGGGGCACCTGGGTGGTTTTGGTTCAGGTCCTGATCCCAGAGTCCTGGGATGGAGTCCTGCATCAGGCGTCCTGAGGGGAGCCTGCTTCTCCCTCTGCCTATGTCTCTGGCTCTCTCTGTGTGTCTCTTAGATAGATGATAGATGATAGATAGAAAGATAGATAGATAGATGATAGATAGATAGATAGATAGATAGAAGATAGATAATAGATAGATAAAATGATACAGCTTTCTTGACACAAGAGATGCTATTTTTGCACCCCCACCCCACTCCCAAGTATTTTCTGTGATCCAGGCTTTACCAGCTCTCCTTGCCTGAGCACACTTCTTGCAGAACTTCCTAGGAAGCCTCAGAACTACAAAGAAACGCAAAACTTTCAGTGGTTAAGGATTTTCAAGGAACAAAGGAAATGCACAAACAGGTCTCTAGCCTAACCACATCAGAGACAATAAATCAGTGGTAAAAACTTCCAGGGTTGCTTGAAAAGCAAGCAAGGCCCTGCATTCCTTACCAGAAATCAGGAGCCCAGAGCCCCATGCAGTTTGTACTGGCTCCCAGAGCACAGGCACAGAGCTCCTTCAGTTAACTTTTGCTTCATTGTAATGTTAAAGTCTCTGCCTGAGGAGGAGCACAAGCTTCACTAACACAACATAGGATGCATTTATAGGCACATTTTGTAAATAAGCCCATACAACCTTTGCCTGCCTTTACAGGTGATGACAAAGCTCCCCTTTCTGAATATTTATCCTAACCCTCAATAGATGGAACCCACTCACCCCTACTCTCGGAAACACATGGCTGGAAGTATTCTCTATGACCCCCCCCCTTTTTTTTTTTTGCTGCAAATCAAGTTTCCTTGTGTGACAACTCCACCTGGTGTAGTCTCTACCTGTAACTCACCAAGAAGTGAACTCATGTTAGTTCCATTACATTTGCTCATGAAGGTTTCACTTCAGAGGAGGGAGAGAAACAATAGCATGACAAGTAGGCCTTTCCAAAAGTTCTCTGGAAAACGTAAATTACAGAAAGAGCAGATAGGGAATGTTGGCTGGGGACAAAGTTGTCATAATATCAAATATAGCGGTTGAGGAAAGCGTCAGTGAAAATGTGGCATTTGGGCCAAGAGCTTGAGGAATGAGGAAATAAGCCACGGGACTAAATGAGATAGGTGCCTTCAAGGCTGAGGGAAGAACAAATGCAACTGCCCTGAGGCAGGAGAATGCCTGGGAAGTTCAAAGAAAAGCCTGAAGTCCAGTGTGCTGGGAACAGATGAGTCAAGAGGAGACCTGCCTGAAAGGGAAGAGAGAACAGGCTTTGAGAGGTTTTATAAACTATTGCAAGGATTTGTTTTTTTCACTTTGAGAGAAATAGGAAGCCACTCAAGAGTTTTGTGCAGAAGAATGACAGGATCCAACTTACAGTTAAAAGAATCACTGTGGTTGCTGTATCCAGACGAGAGTAGACAGTAGGCAGACAAGTGTAAGAACAGAAGGACCTACTAAGATGCCATCGAAATAATTCAGGGGACACGAGATAGTAATTTGGGTGATAAGTCACTGAAGGAGCTAATGAAAGTGATAGGGGTCTATATATACTTTGAAAGCAGAGATTATGGGATTTGCTGATTGACTGCAGATGGTATATGGAAAAAAGAACTAAAAAATGTTTTCAAGTCTTTTTAGCCTGAACAGCCAAAAGGAAACAGTTGTAATGTACTGGTATAGATAGGAAAAGTGGATGGGAATGAAAGAGTAGAGGAGAGGTGGGGAAAATCAGAAGCTAGATTTGGGGCAAGTTTATTTGCTGAAGTCTAGTAGACATCCAAAATGGTGATATGGAGTTGGCAGTTGGTTCTACAAGTTCAGGGAAGAGACTTGGATTGGAGAGATGAATTCTGGAGTCCTCAGTTTGTGATAATCTATGAAACTGAATGAGATTCCTGAAGGTGTGCATGTAAATAGAAAAGGAAGAGGGCTGAGGCTCAGCCTTAGGGCATCTCCAACGTGTCCAGTCTGGATGGATGAGGAAAAATCAGCAAAGGAGATGGAGAGAAGCAGTCAATAAAATGGGAAGCAAATCAGGAAATGTATTGTTCTGGAAGCCAGGTGAAGAAAGCATTTAAAAGAAAAAGTGATCGCCCCGGTCGAGTTACTTGCCAATTAGGTCAAGAAAGATAAAGACTGAAAATTGACCTTGGTTTAGCAATCTGGTCAGTATTTCTTCTCAGTGTGGAGAAGAACCAAATGATGAAATCGGACAGCCAGACATGCTGCCTCATTCAAAGTCCTCCTTGCATAACCCTGGATCCCATAGTTTCCATGAACTGATTTTTGAATTTATTTTATTCTATTATCCTCCAATCATCAATTCCTTATATCTATGCTATATCTATGCCTGGTCTGATTTTATGATTTCATGTTGGTATTTTCAAGTTGATTTCTTTAAAAAAATTATGTGAAAGAGACAAATTAATATTATTATCATTGTCTTATAGGAAAAACAGTTTTAAGAGAAGATAAATAAATGTTTTATTGTTACACTTCTGGTTAGTGGCAAGGTAGTGACTTTAGCTCAGGCCTTCTGACTTCTAGAAGTTTCTCTTGCTCCATTAATTCCTATAAAGAACGTGATTGATGCCTCCTTCCTTTTCCTTTGGACCTTCCTTTATGCATTGCCCACTTCTTTTCATAACTTCTGTTTACTCTTACTTAATCCCTTGATTTTGGGTCCTTCAATTTTTTTGAACACCTGCATGCCATGACCTTTAAGGACAAATATCGATAGAACTTTAGAGCATCAGGGAATTTGGACGTCTGCCAGGCTGCAAATCCAGATAATAGTTTCATACCACCTCATGACCATCCTTTCCTGCAGGATTTACTTACTTCTACTACCCAGGATCAAAGAAAGGCTGAGTAAATGACCAGCACTCTACCATTGAACATATATCTATCCATTCTCTTCTTACAAAGATAATGAATATCTAGTTCAACATCCCAGTACTCCATAAATATTGTATGATCTTATATACTCTTTCTTCCCAATTTTTTCCAAGAGTTTTCCTCCCTTCCATGCTTATATCAAATATAAGTCCATAGAATCTTAACAACATAAGACATCATGTTATGAGTAGCAGACAACCATCTTCAACTTGACTTCCTAGTGACAGCAACTCGCTAACATCCACACACATATGCTTGCATTTGGAAAAAAAAATACTGGTTTATTCACAAGTTTTAGGCAATAAAACATAAACTACAAAAACCATACAGCAGTGGATTGTATCAGTATCAATTTCCTGGTTGTGGTATTATATAAGGCAACATGTTTCTATTAGAGAAAACTGGGTAAAGGGTATTTGAGATTTCTGTTTTATCTCTTCAAACTGTATGTGAATTTATAATTCCCTCAAAATAAAAAGCTTAAAATTAATAAAGGTGAAAGGACATTCATGGGCAGACTTCATTTTCTAAGACCTTCAAACTGTCATAATGCTGAGAAGGGAAGGCACAAGGGGAACTGCTGTCTTAGGCAAAATCTCCCATGCTGGCCTTTGGAAGTGGTAGAAAAAGTCACAGAAGCCAACAGATAAATAGCAATCTGGGCAAAGAGAGATGGTGATGAATGTGAATTTTTATTTTAGCTCCAAATATAGTCATGGTGGTTGCAGTATTATTGTTAGTATGATTCCACCTCCAATCAGCTGCCATACTCCCAGTCAGCCACCTGCTGTGAAATCATGTGTTGTTCTTTTTTTTTTTTTTTTCACAAGAATTATTTAATCTATGTATCTGGCTGGTGGTCATAGTTCCAGTTTCCAAAGCTATACCAGACATGGTGTCCTCGTTTCCACTCCATCTCTTTTCTAGTCTTCTGGTTTTCCGTTTCCCTTCCCAGGATTTCTTAAGATCATTGACTCCACTGACGGAAGTCAGGCTTCTGACCGCCTAATAAATGAGTTCACCAGTGAAGAGCTTATTTTTCCTCCTGTTTAATTACAGGCTTCAGAGACACTCAAAATGGAGGGTGTCCTAGGGACAAATAATACTGTAGGCTTGGTTTACTTATCTCCTGTTGGCATTGGCACCAAGCCCTTCCTCTGCTTTGAAATTCATGGCTGTGTCTGTGGCTGCATGCTAAACAGAGGCCACCACACAGCCTGCTCAGCCTGTCCAGATGCAGCTCAACTAATCCATATACCTTAATGGCCAGTTCAGAACAGCAGTTTAGATAGCTAACACTGCTGGTTTGTTTCTACTGCAATCTAGGTACGCCATCATAAATAAATTCATGTATTATCCTTTGAATTGGATGTGGTGAACTATCCAGGGACTTGAACGATCACATGCTTGGTTTGCATTCTGGACGATTGGCTTCAAAATTGACCCCTAGAGATGTGCATATGTATGGAATGATTAGAATGACAGATTTAAGAATACAATCAAATATACAAGAAACTGTGAAAAGTAAATTTCCCTCCTACTCTTGTTTCCTTGGACTCTCATTCCCCTTATACTGAAAAACTCACTGTTGATAGTTTTAAGCAGAGACATTCTATGCACATATGAGTATATGTGTGTATCTTTCATGGAGAGAAAACACTACAGCTATATTTCCCTAATTATTACAGAAAAACTAGCAGGATGTACACAGTGTCCCACAATTTATTCCTTTTACTTAACGATAACTCTTGGAGGCCTTTCCATGTCAGCATCTGCAACCTGTCCCACCTTTCTATTTCTTTCTTTCTTTCTTTCTTTCTTTCTTTCTTTCTTTCTTTCTTTCTTTCTTTCTTCTTTCTTTCTTCTTTCTTTCTTTCTTCCTTTCTTTCTTTCTTTCTTTCTTTCTTTCTTCCTTTCTTCTTTCTTTCTTTCTTTCTTTCTTTCTTTCTTTCTTTCTTTCTTTCTTTCCTTCCCCCTCCTCCCTCCCTACCTCCCTCCCTTTCTTCTTTCCTCCCTCTCTCCCTTCCCTCCTTCCTTCTTTCTTTCCTCCCTTCTTTTCATTTAGGTAAGCTCTATATTCAACGTGAGGCTTGAACTCAACAATCCTGTGATCAAGAGTTGCGTGCTCTATTGATTGAGTCAACCAGATGCCACTGCCACACCTTTTTAAACAGCTGCTTAGTATTTGTTGAGCGGATATAATCCTTTTGTATTTAAGCCTCATTTTGATGGACATTTGCTGTTTCAAATATTTTATTATCAACATTGTTTTGGTGAACATCATTGCAGGTAATTATTTGTGCTACCCATATAGTATCTGTAGGATTTATTCCTGGAAAGAGGATTCCTGACCAACAGATATATTCAATTTGTAGGTGAATAGGTGTTGCCTAACTGTCTTCGAAAGAGGCTGGACAGTATTCCCAACCATGTCAGAGAGGACTTGCTTCCCCATAGCTATCTCTCTTTATTATCATTTTTTTTCAGTTTGCCATTCTAATTGGAAGCTATATTTTTTTAATTATTAGTGCAGTTAAGCACCTTACAAATAACTTGCTACATTCTTTCCACCCAACCACTCAGTGCTTCATCATTCCCTGAATAATATCTCTTCCACACTGGCTTGAAGTGGCAGCTGAAATCTTTGTTTATTTTAATCTGTTTCTGAATTTTGTTCTATTATATTTGTCTTACTGCTTTATGTGTCTCTGTACCAATTGTAAATTTATATACTTTTCTAATAAGTCTTAATATAAAGTAACTTTGTGCCACTTTATTGTTCTTTTTCAGAATGTCCCTGGATATTTTTGCAAACTTTTATTTTTATTTTTTGGCAGCTGTGTTGGAGTTGTTTCATTAAACATTGAAATATGCACTGTTTAAAAGTAGGACACAATCATTATGAGACAAGGAAAGCTTTATGCCCAAGGTTGAGTTGGGCCTGGGACTGAAAATGATATATAGGGACAGAAGAGCTAAAAGGTCCAAAAAAGGGAAGGAAACTGAATGAACATTCTGAGTACCAGGTTCTGTATAAAACTCAGAAATGCCCTGGAATAAAACATGCTCTTGAATGTCCTGAGTTATTTAAGCAGCCAGCTAGTTTTCAGGTCAGCGTGTATAACCCTTGCTTCTCAGGGCTTGACAAACACTGCCAGGGTTCTGACCTTACACTGAAATTCCTTGAACTCTGGGTACCTGTGAGCATGCACCCCACATGCCTGCCCCCTGCGTGCACATTACCAGTCACAAGGAGCATCATTAACGAGCAGTCTGGTAGGAAGCATAACTTAGAGGCTAACAAGTTCTAGAGAAAGAAGGAGATCAACACAGAGGGCAAACCACTAGCTTCGAGCAGCTTGTTCTTGAAGTATGTTGGGATCCAGACCTTTGAGTTTTACTTCGGTGATCTCAAAAACAGGAACCTCATGTTTGCCGCTATTCCAGGTAACCATCTCTTTTTCTGGGAAAAGATTTTCGAAGGTACCCTAAGAGCCTGACTTGTCATAGATTTGTTCTTTGAGTAACTTAACTACTTTCACATTTAACAGATTTTCTTTAAGAGAATGCTCCCAGCATCTTATGACTTCTTATATTTATTGGTGAGGAATACAGATGACGAAATGGTCCACTTAATTAGTCTTATGTCTTCTTCATTAGTTCTATTGCTATTGAAGTAATATGATGCAATTCAATCTTTGCTTAACTTTACTAGGCTGTAATTTTTCTTTTGGCTGTAATTCTTTTAAGATAAAAAAAATGCTATTGATATATCAAAATGATGCAGGATTAATTTAAGACATGTTTACTGTTGCCTGCCACCATACTTGAAGCTAGATTGTTTTTTAATGCTGAACAATGGAGACAGAACCATCTCAGAGTTTATTTTGGTTCCTCTGCTTTAGCATCTCATTCAGACTAATAACCTGCATCTCTGTATCTGTTACTTGAATGCAGTGTATCTGAAAGATTTCAGTCTTGCTCACCGTTTCATGATAACCCCGAAGTCTGTTGGCTAGTGCATTGGCAGGGTGGTGGGAATAATGGAAGACTGTGGACTCCTTGCTAGGTAGGGGGTAGCATGTAAGATTAGGGGGGACTTGAAAGTGAAACGCGTGCTTTATTTGTTTATCTGTTAAGCTGGATCCCAAATGACTTCATCTACTCATAAATAAACTTTCTTTATGGACAAAATTTGAATGTTCATTTTCCTCTCAGTTAGTATGCAAATCTATTTGCAGCATTCTAGCAAAAGAGAGTGCAACTCATTTTCTGTGCTTATAAATTGTTCATTACCATGCTCTCTGATGGCCAATTCATGGCTCCATCTGCAACTCCACAAATCTCTTTGCCCAGATAAACTTGGTGGAGTAAATATAAGGTGCTCAAGAGGATGCATTTGGGATTAAAGGAGGAAAAAGACATATCTCACAAAAATTCCCAAGCCTATCATTTTAAATATTGTAATTTCACACTTGTATTCATATTTGTATACTCCAGGAAAATAAATACTTCACTGATCTCATTAACCCAAGTTTTAGGACTACATATAAATGACATGTCATAAGATTTTCTTGTTGTATATGAAAAGAGTCTCAGTTCAAGGGAAAAACAAACCTACCAACAAAACCTCTGGAATGGAGGGAATACTTTCCTCTGTGAGGTGAGTTATTGTAACCTGTAAGGCTCCACGCGGACAACTAGGATAATTATATTGAAATGCTTACGGTTTGGGTGTTTGGGTCGTTTAAAACAAAGCAATCAAGGTTATTACTTTTTTCTCTCTTCTTTGATAAAGAGAGAAATGTAAATCTCAACAGGAATGGCATGTAATTTTAAATCGACCTTCGCTTTAGTGCAAGTTAAAGTCACTCCTTCATGCATATATTTAACACCCATTAATGCTAATGGGATAGACTTCTGTTTTCACATAGGGATCTTGATTTCTTTCTGTGAAAATAATACTCTCAAATAATGAACTTTCTTCGCTTAGCTAAAATGTGAAAACAAAGAAAAAATACAAGGTGCAAGAAAGGTCCTAAGAACAAGTAAAATCTGCCTATAGAAAGAACAAAAGACATTTTCACATCCATCTACGTGAGTGTGTAGGATAGGAATCTGGCTCACAACATATATCTCCTGTCACAGCTGAGGTAGAGAATCTACCAGGAGATTTTTTTTTCAATTAAAATTCTGTGCACCAATAATAGACACTGCTACGGAGCTTTTAATTAAAAAAAAAAAAAAGAAATGATATAAACCCACATTGTCTCTCAGCGCTGTTTTATTAAAGGATTAGACTGATGAGATGTTTGGATTTTATTGTTCTAAATATGTGTTTCAGTTGGTGCTCTCGGACCCACCATGTGAAGAAAATGAAATGTAAGTAAATAGCAAGAGGCCCCATGTTTTTATTTAGCATTTTCAAAATTCAAAGAATAAAAAAAGGCTCCAGTCATTTGAGAAGCCCCAAACGAGTCTCAAATGATGATTATAATCATGCAAGAAAAGTAAGAGCAAATTGTTTTTAAATGCAAATGGCTCAATTTTTCTAAAAGCAGGAAAAAGATGCTTTCATTATGATTAGCTTTGGTAAATATAAGGGGCCTCCTTGATTTCTAGGTATTTTTGTTCCTGCTTTCTCCACCATAGTGGCGTCAAGGGTTCTTTAGGTTCATGAAAGCATCACAATGTCATTTCTGGCTGCGTCCACACTCATAAATCACAGTGTTGGTGGGCCACCGTTTTCTGGATATTCAGTTTGAAATATAAGCAAACTGACCAAGAGTCTCACCTGTATTATGTGTACCTTTCAAAGTGCGTTTGATCTAAATTATATGAATAATTGACTTAATTTTTTCACTTTTTGGGCTGTAGACTTAATGGTCCCCAGAATTCTATTCGGGAGATGGGGAGAAGGTGTCATTAATAATGCTGATGATGATTAATTAGAGCTGTAATGCCCTGTGACTTAGTACAGGTGTCAGAAAAGCATGTCTGCCAAGCGTGGTCTTCTCCTGGGTGCAGCCCTGACTGCCACCTGACTGTTTTCAATTATTATTGCCTGTTACCCTCAAGGCCAGGGTCTCAAGGCCTGGGCACTGGCTCCAGATTAAGAGGCCATGCTATGTGGAATGCTTTCCTTGGCGCTGGAACCACTCACCTGATTTGGTGGATCGTCTGGTTATTGATCATCTGTGCTTAAGTCCGTGCTGTTCTTCTAGCTTTTGCGTGGCTCTCCACTGCTATTCCTTTGCATTGATTTTGGACTCACTTTTTTCTGCCTTCAAGAGTTTGTGACATAATGGAGTCTTTGATGACTGATGTACTTACCTAACTGTGGACCTCCTGGCTGCCTCATCTTGCCCAATCACCTTCTATCTTTGACCCAGAACAATAGAATACAGAAATTCATAATTGGAAGGGATCACAAATGTTGAATCTAATTCTTCAATCAATATGACAGGAAAATATGCTATTGAGGACTTTGAAAAGCTGACTTTCGAGTCACTGAGGCTACTGGTCTCCTTTTCAGGTAAAGAAATTGAGACTCAAAGAAAGACAGCAGCAAATTAATGCAGAGAGCTTCCACTAGTACTTAATTACAATTCTTTTTTAACTACCTTGCTTTGCATGTAGGCATCTGTTGTGGTTTCATTAATGCCATTGCTTTTGAATGAGAGACCACTTCAAGTAAAATACAAACTGGCATAGAATAAAAAGGGAAGGGAAGAAAGTAGTTGGTACTGCAGAGGTGGTATTAAGTATTTGTACTGAAGAGAGATGCTATCCCAAATCTTTTGCCACCACAAGGTGTTTGAAAGATGATTAGTTCTATTTATATTTGTTGTATAACCCAAACTATTTTTTTCTGATCTAAACTACTCAGTTTATTTTTATAACAGCATTTCGTTAATTTGAACAATGCATTATTTAGTCTGTCTTGGTATAAAACTTAACTACTGGGGATCCCTGGGTGGCTCAGCGGTTTAGCGCCTGCCTTTGGGCCAGGGTGTGATCCTGGAGTCCCGGGATCGAGTCCCACGTCAGGCTCCCGGCATGGAGCCTGCTTCTCCCTCCTCCCGTGTCTCTGCCTCTTTCTCTCTCTATGTCTATTATAAATAAATAAAATAAATCTTTAAAAAAAAACTTAACTACTCTAAGTAATGTAGTATATGGGAAAAAACATGATAGAGCCTCCCCATTACACCCCTAATCCTTTTTCCTCCCAAAACAAGCAAATACACTGATGTGCATATATGTTCATAAATAGGGTAACTTACAAATAAATCATAAATATGATCAGACATACACAGGCTTCTGTAAATTAATTGCATTCATAGATTCCTAATATGTTATTGTCTTACCTGGATTGAAAAAGTTAAGTGTTTTGCTCAAGATTAAACAAGTAAAAATGCAGAGCTTGAAGTATTTGGAACCAGGACTGACTTCCCGGGCCAGAATTTTATACTACAAACTATGTGTATGTACCATACTTACATGTATACTAAATGTACTGCTACACTACTATATATGTATTACAATTTTGACTATGAAGTCATATTGTATGTCCAGTATTAAATAAAATTATACACTGGGTGAAATACCTGACAGACATATAGTTCATCTATTCTTCTAGATACTATACAATTTACCCTGGATTAATTAGGTCAAGGCACCAGTCTCTGGGTGATATGATAGAGCACCCATCTCTCTCCCAGATTATTGTAGCTAAATTGCACTACTGCCTACCCTAAGGGATGCTTTAAAAAAGAGAAAGACCCATGAAATTTGTTATTGCATTTATTCTAAGAGCATATGAAAAACATCATCCCTATTGCCAACAGTATCCTCTTCGTAAAGCCCCATAGTTTGAATTCTTCTCTGGTGCCTACTCCAGGAATAGTTGTGCATCTGGTGAGTAATGCTGCATGGTTTTGTTAATTTTAGAGGATGCTATATAACCAAATCTCTCTCTCATCCTATTAACTGCTAGAAGGCCTAAGCCAGATCTTGAGTTGGGTTAAATTTTGCATATGGGGTTTACTCCATTCAGTTTAAAAACTGATCTCATTCTTGGCTTATTCTCTTTGTGTGATCTCCTCCATGCTTTCACTTCCATTACTTTTTGTATTTCTAATATTTTAAAGCATTTTAGAATACAGATATTGAATGCATTCAGGTAGTACTCCACATACTAATGTGAGGCCAGAGCTGGCTTTTACTGTTCCCAGTGCCCAGTGGTGGTGCTGCATGGTGGTAAGAGACACAGGCTCTGCAGCCACACCATTTGGGTGTGAAACCTGATTCTGTCACTTGTAGATTTGTTACCTTGGGCAAGCTACTTCATGCCTGAATTTTCCCAATTTTACAATGAGGATTATAATATTGTGATCTCACCTCATAGCATTATGAATTTGAAAGTGAGTTAATTCCCATGAAGTTATATAACTGGTTTAGAAGAATTCCTGGCACAGGAAGTTCTGGGTGATTCTAGCAAAGGGGACACTGGAGCAACTCTGCAGTTTTCTTCTTGAATTGATCAAGTTAAAGAATTTGTAGTTAATCCTAGATCCACAGAATCTCACCACCGAGAAGAATAATAAAGATCAACCAGGCTAATAATCCTCGTAGAGGAAGAATCGTGTCTACAATATCCAAGAAAATAGGACAGTAGTCTTCTAGTAAAGACAGCAAAAATCCTTCAGTAACCACTTCCAGAGAACTGGTGGTGATTAGGAATGTGTCTCCCTTAGGCATCATAGTTGGTTCTCATGTCTCCTGAATGTCTTTCATTTTTGGCATTATCCCAGTTTGACCAATTGTATATAAATCTCTGAGGAATAACTTCATTTTTTTTTAAAAAGTAACTTTTCCTACACCGAACATCTTGCATCTAAAATCTGAGCAATTAAAAAAAATAAAATAAAAAATAAAATAAAATAAAATAAAATAAATTATAAATAAAATCTGAGCAATTAGAATGTTGCTATCATTCAGATACTTTTTTTTTTTTTTTAGTCTTAAAGAACTGTTTAAGGGGCAGCTGGCTGGCACAGTTGGTAGAGCATGTGACTCCTGATCTCAGGGTCATGAGTTCAAGCCCCATGTTGGGTGTGGAGCCTACTTAAAAGAAAAAAAAATGAATCTTTAAAAATTGACCTGGAGAAACACATGGAAATAATGGTAGGGGAGGAGGAAGCCTACAGTGAGAAGACTTGTAATTTGGTTTAAATTTTTTGACCAGCTAGTGACTTCCCCACCAACTTTCCTACTCTGGGTTTCAGTTGTAGAGTGTGTAGATTCCTGAGTGAACTAAATGATTCCAAAGGTGCCTGCAATTTGGGAATTACATGATCACTTTGCATTTATCCAGCTAACTCCTTCTTGGCCATTTTATTTATTGCATATCAGAAACTCTACCAGTGAGTGCATAGGATCAGAAAGAGAAAGTGAAATAAGTCAATTTGGATATAACTGGCAAAAAATACAGAGCGTCTTAAAAATTAAAGAACTGAGAAACAAATTGAGGTAGTTAATCTTTAGAATTGACATTATGATAAGGATATGGTCTATTTTTAAATGTAGAGAGGGTAAGCAGAGATTTATAATGGAGGGAGATGAAGCAATCCCCACCTCCCAGATTATGCACTTACATTTCAAGATTCCAGATAGGAACATTCTGCTCCTTTATTGGACTAGGACACCAAGAGAATTTCCCTACATCCATGTTTAAGGTAAGACACTGTCTAAGATTTATATATTTTAACATACTATTTAAAAATTTTATGACTATAAGGTGATGCTTTGTACAATCAAACAATATGGAAATAGGGAAAAGATAGTGCCTCATGATACCACCTGCAAGGGAAGTAAGCATTCTTGCAACTTGGTGTATATGAGTATACTACTACATAACGCCTATTTAGTGAAAGCATTTCATTTATGTAAAAGAAAATATACAAACTAAGCCCTTTATATTATTTTCCTTCACAAAGCTTTTAATTATAAATATGAATCTACATTCTTTTTGATGACTGGATAATATTCCTTTATAAGGACATGCCATTAATTACTTTCAAAATCCTTTATTGATGATTGCTTGCCTTAGGATGCTTTTTAAAGGTGTACTTCAATTGCCATTTTTTTCCCAGCCATTTGTACCTGTGTCTTTAAATGAATCCACACACACACACACACACACACACACACACACACAACAAAACAAAACATGTTCTCTGGATGATTAACTTCCCTCTTAAATGTTTGAGGTAAAATTTTTACGTTGACGCTTTACATATGTTAAAAAATCACTTCTGACTTACCTAATGACAAACATGATACACTGCCTCCTTGGAGATACTTGGAGCAATAAATGAGCTGACAGTTATGAGTGCTGTCAAGCTGAAAAGTACTGAGTGTTATTTTAACAAAGGCTGAAGTAGCTATGATTAAGTACAGCTCCAACTCAGAGGCTTATCGGGCTGTGGTGAACAGGTTGCCACTGTCTAATCCCAGAATGCTTCAACAATGGCTCATGTACTGAAGTAAGAAAAAAGTCTATCAGCAAAATGTGTATTCCCTGTGCCTGACATAGTGAGGGACTCTGCAGGGAATGGCACGTAAGTGTCTACACCCAGGGAGTTACACCTCCTGAAAATCACACTACAAATTTTGTTTTCATGTGAAGATGCTTTTCAAAATTTATCCCAGGAATGATTGAATCATGCCTAGGCACACAAATGGTTTGACCATCCTGACGCAAGAAATCATCCTCTCTCTCCTTTGGTAAATGGAGCGTGTGGTCACATTCATTCCTTTCCCCTTTTCCCTGACCTCTTCCCTCTAACCAGGTCTGCAGCCTGCTACTCTCTGCCAAGTTATCAAAGGTTAACAGAGATTCTAAACCTTCCCCGGTGAATCTGCATTTTAAAGAATGCTAATGCCTAATATCTATGACACATTAGTCCTAAAAAGGTAGTCACCAGGCTCTCAATACACAACCGCATTTGTGACTCTAGAATCAAACCTATTACAGTGCAGTTATCTACGTACATTGTCTGACAGTTCCACATTTACATCTATTCTCAGTGTCCTAAATGAAGTGGGCATACCTTAAACATTTGCTTCATTGTGCTGGGGGTGGTTTGCAGTGAATACATGATCGTTTTGGGGAAACAGGTATGGTCAGAACAAACATTATGGTTCGAGAGAATAGACTTTGGTCATCTAGAGGCCCAGCATTAACTATTCTTTTTTTACCACCAGGTGTGTAAACTATAAAGATCAATACACAAACGGCTGGTATATCTGGTAAGGACATCCTCAATTTGTTATAAAACCTTCGGTGGTACATATATACTCTATTTCCTAAATAATTGAAATAATAATTCATTTCCTAAATAATATGAAATCATTCAGTTAAGGAAATTATAGGGATCATGCAATATACGTGGAAACATCACTTTCTGGTTATGGCTAGTGTTTACTTATGTACTTCCAGTGACAGGGACTGTAACTGTTTTTAGGGATAATAGTTTACTCCCAAAATAGAGACATTTAACAGTAAAATAAATGTTCTTTCTTTTGAAATCTCCCTAAATGTCTCTACTACTTATTTCAAAAGTCTTAAAAACCTTCAAAATAAGACTGCTACCTTTTTTAAGCTAGTCCTTCAGAAATTATAAGACAGTCATTATACACTCCCTACATCATGACTTCTGTATTTTTTTTAACTAAACATTATTAGTTCTCTCAATTAGGTGGTTAGCTCCTGTCTTGTCTACTTTTCAACCCCCAACCCCCACATCTAAAATCTGTTCAGTTGCTCACATACTGGTTGAATACATGGCTGGCTGAAAAATAGGGATAGTAGATGAATGAATTAACGGACAACGACACTGCTCCTCAGAACAACTCTCCAAGTTCCAGAGGAAATGATCATCATCACCTGGCAAGATTGACCCACACTGAGCAAAGCAAACATTCCAGGTTTACTGAGAATGTATGAGTTGTGGTGGGGGGTTGTTTAAGGAGTTGGGCCCCACAGATTTCTTGCATCCTGTCTCGTGGAGCTTTTGCCCTCTTTCCAGGAAGCAGCAGGAGTTCTTTCGGAACCCCCCTGGATGCTCCACCTCACTCCTTTACTGCTTCTTCTGGCATCAGGTTCTTGCTGCTGATTTTCCTGGTGGCTCTTCTCTGTGGGGTAGTGTTCCTCTGCCTCCACTGCTGGCTGAGGAGACCCCGAATGGATTCTCCAAGACGCACTATGGCTGTTTTTGCTGTTGGAGACTTGGATCCTGTTTATGGTGAGCTGTCTGAATACTTCCAGACTTCCTGTTTGGAACCTAGTGGTTTGTGGTGAATTCAAAAACTAACCTCTGGAAAGCAGATTTGTGAACTGAGAACAAGGCATAGTTTATTGGAGCCTCAAAGGCATGCAGTGGGGAGAGAGACTAAGTGAGAAAACTTCAGAAGAAAGGAGACCTCAAAAGAAAAATATGTATCTTAGGGAAATGACCCATAGTTGAGTAGGGGGATAGAACCTCAACATTTTGCTCAGTCAACATGCAAAAGAGAAGAGCTATACAGGGCCAGTCACTCCAAGTGAGTGGTAGGGTGTAAGGTATGCAAGAACCTCTCTGGGCCTTTAATAGCAGAATATCCTGCCCCCGTGCTCACAGTCTCATTTACTAAGTTCTCTATTCCTCATATATTTGCAATAACATTGAACCACACTTTCCAGATTGTCTGCTACCAATGCACAGCCTGAAATACTTGGAATTGGGCAGGCGGATGTCAATATTCATGTCCTTTCTCCTCAGATACATGATTAGCAACCCCATCCTGCCTGCTTCTAACCCCCACCCCCACCCCAAACCATGCCCATCCTGTTATTTTCTAGTCTGCATGAGAGAGTAAGGAATGGAGGAAATCCAGATTTTAGAGTTATTTGTAACTACCAGCCTTGGCTGTAAGTAACAAAATTATCACTTACTGATTTCCGGGAGATCACAGATCATAGATTATTTCTTTGTGTTAAGCACTGTTCTCAAGCAGACCATCTGTTATGAAACTTTCCCTCTGAGGTGCTGTCTTGTACACCATAATAGTGGCCTCAAGAGGGCTTGGTAGAGATTAACAACTGCCCTTCAGGAACTTGGGTCAGCATAGATTTTCAATAGATGGAGCAAGGCATGCTCTGGGAAAACCAACAGCTAAATAAAAAGTAGGGTAAAAAAGAAAAAAAAACTTAAATGTTTTAATGTCAAAACTCGGTACTCTAAGATTTAGTGATTATATTTACTATTGGCTTTTTAAAAAGTCATTATTTAACAAAAGAAACACATGTCAATTTGAGAAATGGTTATTTGGGGAAGGATAATTAAAGTCTCCAATGAAAAAATAATCTTTCTCCTAAAATCGAACACTTTCTATTGAACATAGGACGAAATAGGGTCACTGACATTCTAATAAATTGTATTAGTCAAAAGGGTCCACATGGTCACATTAGTCTATTTTTCTTTATTTAACTGGAGGTAGTTAACAAATAAATGTAATTATGATTTCTCCAGCTTCACTCAAGTTTCCAAGGAGGAAAATCCACTCTAGTCTTCTTAGCCCTTTATGTACTCTGAAGAAGACTCTTTTACTAACTATCCTAATCTTTAAAAACTTCTCTTCTTAATTTTAAGTAAACTACTGAGTTTTACTGTCACCATTTTTAAGGCAACCTATGTGCCACAGTTATATCCCAATTTATCTAATGTTTTTATATTTCCTGCATGGTGATCTATACAAATGCTTTTGAATGTGCCAGACGAGCCTGAACAGGTATGACCGGGAGAGAAGATGTCAAACGTGATAGATTACTGCAATAATCTGCGTGTAATCATCCCAAATGCAGGGCATTAGAATCACATTCTCTACATTACACTGAAGTCACTGTGGACAGGAAAAGAATATACTTGGGAAGAAATTATTTTAAAAAATATAGTCACATTTTTTTTTTCACATCTACCAAGAGCTAGGCACTAGATTAGAAGCTTCTCAGATATGATTTCTAGTTACTAAATATCAACCAGGAAATTTGGCTACCATTCCTCTCAAAAGATGTTATCTACTTTTCTCACTGTGCTAGATAAATATACCACATAGATCTTTGCTGCAAGCCAACAAATAGCCTTCAAATCCTCTGCAATTGAGGATAAGGAGCGGGTGAAAACTTGGGCGGGGTACTCATGGTTTAGTCACCTCCTCTCCTACCCTAAGTACAACTTTTGTATCTCAAACCTCAGACATTTCCATTGGGTGGTTCCTCAAAGGTAGGGATTCCTCTCCAGAATCCTCATTCCTTTTCTCATTCTATTGGTTCCTCCCTAATCCCACTGATATGCTCTGAATCTTATTTTGTTCAAATAAACATTGAAACTCTCTCCCAGCTTAAGTTATATTGCAAAACTCAGTTTTGTTGCTTTCTGTCTTAGGGCCAAGCCTCAGATTCCCGTATTTATTTTTTTATCATCTATCTATCTATCTATCTATCTATCTATCTATCTATCTATCTTTCTCTTGCCTAGTTGGCTGTTAGTCTGTCCTGCCCACCATCCATCTGCCATCCTGTCCCAGGGATGTTCAGAAGAGCTATAAGGCATTCTGATATGAATGTGTCTCCCAGAGTTGTGCTTCCTGACATTCCCGTTTTTCTTCTCCAAAACAAAATATAACAGAGTGATTTAGGAAGTGGTATTCTCTGTGATGTTTAGTGACTAGCAATTTCTGGAAGTAAATTCTAGGGAGTCAATATTTTAAGGCAATCTGAAGCCCAGAGCCAAACTGGATTTCTTTTCCCCACTAGATCCCCATGACACTTTCATTTCTCCCAACAAGTGATTCTTCTTCCCTAATATTTCTGTAAAAGGACCTTTTTTTCCAAAAGGGAAGTGAGGGAAGCACTACAGGATCTTTTTTTATGGCTACAGGGGAGGTAAGAGCCAAAATTTCCACTGTACCACACAAAGTATGTGCTCTCAGCTTTGAATTGAGTCCAGTCACTGCTGGATTCACACACCCACACTGCTGGTTGTGGGTTGTACCTCTGAGTCTTCCTCATGGTCACAGTTCAGAGGGGAGATGAAAATGAGAACTCGCTTGAAAGATACTGGTGACATTAGAATATGAAATATGGTTTCTGGACTCCCTGCCACCCTCTGAGCACAAAGATAGGACATTCCCTCCTGAATACAGAATGTAGTAAATGGGTCATTTAAAGCATTTTAATGGAGAGACTAGATTTGCTTTATTAACCTTGGGGTTCTTCCTTGACCTTTATTTTATTTCTTCAAAAATTATTCCACACTATTGCCACTATTTGTCGAATCTATTAGTTGAAATAGCTCTGCTCTTCTGACCTGTGGGTCCAAGGTTTGACTCTCACAGTCCCATGGAAGCTGCCCTCACATGAAGAACCAAGAGGAGAATTTTGACAGAATATAGGGAGCCAGGGTGGATTGAACTTTACTGCTGTTAAAATCTATAAAATAGGAAAGTTCTTCCACTAGCAATACCAGGCAGTATTATTATGACTCAGGTTGTCAATTATCTTGATTAGAAATATTCAAGAGAGAAAGGTGAACACACGGCTTGGGATCCTCATAAACGGTGTGTAAAGAAGGCCTTGCCAGCCCAGCACATCCAATGCACAATGAGGTTTCTATCTGGGAAGCATCCTCGGGAATCTCATGCAAACACCCAGACCCCGGTTCCATCTAGTGGGCCAGTTGTCATGCCTTCTCACAATTCTCTGTTGACCCAGTGCTCAGATTTCTCAGGCTTCCTTCCCCTCTCATGGGATCTATATTTCCATGTCCATAACATGTCACAGTGAAGCTCTTCATGCACCAAAAAGGGAACAAAAATGCCTTCAATATCCCCATGGAGGGTAAGGAGGAAGAGGATTACTTCTAGAGATGAAGGGAAGGAAGACAGGAAAGTGGAGGAGGGAAAGGGGAAGGGTGAAGGGCAAGACGAGAAGGAATCTACAATTGGAAGCTGGAGGTATTTTGAGGAATTAAATTGGTAACTATTTATTTTATACAAGCCCTAAAGTCATGTTACTTTGTTCTGTCTTGGGCCCACTTCTTCCTGGGCCCAACCTCAGGGGCGGCCTCCCAGATAGTCCTTTCTTCCATTATCACCCTGTCTGCCCTCCCCACCCCAGACTCATCTCCTGGATCCAGTTGTCCCTTAGCATCCCTGCTGTCCCCCAGAAAGAACCTGTCCAGCCCTACACCTTCCTGAGTGGAGTTGTCTGTGAAGTGCTCTCTGAGGCCTCTCACCTCTTCTCTCAAGCCATCAGACCCTAACAATTCTAGAATAACTCCTCACTTGGATTAGGAGCAAACATTTCTCTTCTGATATTTTCTTAGAACTTATATTACCTATTTTAATGATGCTTTTAGGATCCTTTTTATCTGAGAAATCCATAGGAAACAGGAGATTTGCAGGGTTCCCCTCCCTCAATGGTATAAATGGAGAGAACACACACTGGGCCACAGAAAGTGAATTTTTAAAATAACGTATGCAAATTTTTAGTAAAGGTGGGAAAGAAGAGAACATTGTTAAAACTCTCTATACTCATCTGTACCCCAGATCGAATTCAATGTCCCCACTTTATAAGATCCAGGACCGTGAGGCAGGGTGAATAAGTAGAAAATACAAGTGACCTAAAAATGCAAAAGCAAAAGTTTTGATTTTGTTAGTTTAATGGTTTTATGTGTTAAATCTGTATTTGAAAAAAATCAGTAATGACAAAGGAGTTGTAAAGTTGGCTATAAACAAAAAGGGTCTTTTGTTAATTTACTGAAAATAGGTTTTCATTGAAAATAAGGTTGTGATGCCGAATAAAGGAACTTATTTATGAGAAAATAAGGCATTTAAGGATAATGAAAAGCAAAAAGTTTGGGGTCTGGTAGGCGAGAGAAGGACAAAGGGCTTGAGGCAGAAAAAACAATCTAGTGTTCATAGAAAAGAATTTGAGAGCATAGAGGAGACATCCCCCCAATTATCTGTCCATACTCTTTAATAAAAATAATAAATTACTATATAATCTACATTGACTCCTTTTCCATCCTATTAGCCTTACCAGGGCAGCAAATGGTTTCCATGCCATTCCTGAGAATTCCAGAGATACCCCTCCTGAGGCCACTCATCTTGGGGGCTGATCTCCTTGATAATGCTGCCTTTCAGAGATTCAATCTTCCTGACCCCATTTCTTCTTCAATTTCAGAGATAATCTTCCCTTTTTCTTACTTCAGGGTAAATAGAAATACTAGTCTTTCAGCAATGATGAAATGTCAGGGCTCTGAATTGGGAAGGGGAAGGAGGTGTGGATAGGGACAGAGAAGAACCAGGCCTTTACATGCCAGCTCCTTTCTCCCTCACCTCTCCAGGATCCTGTCTTATTTTAGGATCAGTTCTGAAGTGTTATTTTTCTATACTTTATGTTCTTTATGTAAATAGTCTGTGACTCATTTTAGGTAGGGAAAGAGGGAGCATTTCATTCACATACTTTCCTTTCAGGGCATGATAGTAGTAACAGCTCAACATTAATTGAGCATGTACCATATGCCATGCTCTGTGCTAACACCTGACATCTCTAGTCTCATTTCTTTTTCCCTACAATGGGAGGAGTGGTTCACTATTATCCTGAACCCTCCAAGATGAGGGAAGTAAGGCACCTAGAAATTAAACATTTAGCCCATGGTAGAACTGTGAGTCATATTCAGGCACTGTTAACCACTCTCACAGAAAAGGAAGGAATTAGATAAAGAAATGAAAAGAGGAGAAAGAGGCAGAAGGGCCGTGTTCAAATAAGGGCCGGTCTATTGGACTGATCTCAATGATGTGGGAAATCTGAACTCTGGCTATAAAAACTCGGCAGTGAGTATATTGGTTTCACAAAATTAAACAACAAACTCATACCTTCGCCAACATTTCTGTCAAAACCATCGAATTCTTGCAGGCATTTGAACTGCATTTTTTCATGTTCTTAATTTATCAAAAGATAAAAATAATGTCTGTTCACCCCACCACCGCCACCAATCATACGATACAGGTTTCCCCCTCTATCCAAAAGCAAGCCTTTCATAACCTAGAATGGCATAAAGTGGAGAATTAATTACCATTAATTTATACGGAAAAATTTTTGAGCGTTTCCAGACCTCAAAAATAACCTCTCTTTGGCTTTTGGGATTCCTGAGGACGCATCTTGCTACTGGTGTACAAAGTAAGTCAAGATAAAGCACAGATAGATGCTCACAGATGCTCACTTTAAAGCCATGGAGCCTTGATGCTGAGATGTTGATCCAGTGGCCGGGGTAGGAGCTGAGTAGGGCCACTCTCCAGAGCAGGTGCACGCTGCCTCTATAGCGGCTGACTGCAAAACAGACACTGAATACTCGTCACTTTTCACCCTTTTTGGTAAAAGCAAAATCCTCTTCAAATTTATTTTGGCTAGCAAAAACCAGTACTAATGTCAGTCTTTCATGAAAACGAAGTGAAGTAATGTGAACTTTCAAAAAGTGGGGGATACTTGTAATGCATGTAAACCTGCTTTGAAAAAAAAATAGAAAACTAAATAAATGTTTGATTTCACAAAAGCTTTCTGAACACATTTGGCTAGTTATGTTTATCGAATGAATGCCCTGTGGTTTTCCCAGCAGGCTTAAGAGCAATTGGCCAAATTTGTAGTAAAGTGATAACATAAAACTTTTCTACCACAGAGAGCAATTGCTAATATCCTCTTGCCAGGAGCACAATATTGATAATAGCAGCAGAAATAAATTTGAGCTAATAATTTTGTGTCGAGTCAATCTAATCAACCACTCCCGGCAGAATGATAGCTAAATTACCATTGACTTTGTACTGGACATACCAAGAGTAGGCCACCTAGGACAATGTCCAGGACCAGTATCCACAGCGGAGGGAAGTGCTGGGGCACATACACTTTGCCCATGTTAGCTGTTTTATCAAATGCCTCAGACTTATCTTATGTGATCCTAAACGTCCTAACTGCCAAGGGCTCTAACTCCACAAGTTATTTTGTTTAATAATCTCTATTATAATGTGGATAATGATGATTAAATAACTACTTAACCATTAATATAAAATAAATTAGAAAATAAAATTGTAAATAAAAGAAAATGCATGCATATTCCTAGCATAGAGTGGAGTTCTTGAAATATAGCACTGTTACTACTACAATAATAATAATAATAATGCTAAGTAGCTATTAATAGGTAATTACTGTGTACCTGGTTTTGTTTTAAGCACTCTACATTCATTTAGCCTTGCTTTTACAGACATAGTAATATTATTATGCTTTTATTGCATAGGAGAAAAATTGATGTACAAAATGTTATATATTAGTCTAGGAGTAGACTATTCAATTAAATAAATAATTCCTTAAGAAAAGTGCTGAACCAGTCTTCTAGTCAAAATTCTCTACCCTTCACAGATTATATTAATATTTGATTTATTACACTTAGGTCTGCCAACTAGTGAATACAAATACAAATGTATGAAAATTCATGATTCCAAATAAACATTGTCCATTCCAACATAAAGATTCTAAGTAACCTACATATGGATTCCAGGGATATGGCCATTGCCTAACATCTAACTGTTCCTTGAATTGTTTTGATAATTGTGTCATTTTCTTTAGAATCTCTTTGGAGGTATCAAATCTTAATCCTTCAATAAGAGGTCACTAAACTTTTCTATTAAGGGTCAGATAGGGGGATCCCTGGGTGGCTCAGTGGTTTAGCACCTGCCTTCAGCCCAGAGGGTGATCCTGGAGTCCCAGGATCAAGTCCTCGGGCTCCCTGCATGGAGCCTGCTTCTCCCTCTGCCTGTGTCTCTGCCTCTCTCTCTCAATCTCTCTCTCTCTGTGTGTCTGTCATTAATAAATAAATAAAATCTTTAGGTGAACAAAAAGGGTCAGTCAGTTAGGAAATAGGTTTTACAGGCCATTGGTCCTTCTGGGGGCTACTCATTTCTGCAATAGTAGTGCAAAAAGACAATATGTAAATGAATAACAGGGCTGAATCCCAATTAAATTTAATATACAAAAACAGTCAGAGGGGGCAGCCCAGGTGGCTCAGCCCGGAGCCTTCAGCCCAGGGCCTGATCTAGAGACCTGGGATCCAGTCCCACATCAGGCTCCCTGCATGGAGCCTGCTTCTCCCTCTGCTTGTGTCTCTGCCTCTATCTCTTTCTCTCTCTCTGTGTGTCTCTCATTAATAAATAAATAAAATCTTAAAAAAAAACAGTCAGAGAACTGGATTAGTTCAGGAGCCTATTTTTTTTTCTTTAAAGGTGTATTTGTTTTTTGTTTTTTTTTTAAGATTTATTTATTTTTTCATTTATTTATTTGAGAGAGACAGACAGAGAGTATGTGAGTGGGGAGGGGCAGAGGGAGAAGGAGAATCTCAAGAGGACTCTGAGTCTAAATGTAGAGCCTCTGGAGGGGCTCGATCCCAGGTCACTGAGATCATGACCTGAGATGAACCCAAGAGTCACTTCGGAGGCTTAACTAACTGACCCACCAGGCGCCCCTCTTTAAAGGTGAATTTAGAGTTGTTACTAGGGCTCATAGATGCTATTGTTTTGAAAAGAAGCAATCAAATCATTTCAAGACAGCCAAAGACCAAGGTAGGAAAAAAAAAATTTATATATAGAGAGAGGGAGAGAGAGGATTGTGGCTATGAAATATTACTGTTGATTCCTGTTGTAGCTCAAAAACAGTAACAGTCTTTCAAGGAAATACTAGAGATTTCCAAAAGAGCTGTGGGAATAAGTACATAGGTTCTCAAAGCGATCAGTTTGGGGGGGAAAAATGCTTGTTTTTGATATTTAGTGACTTGTGGTGTGCCTAATTGAGAAGTCAAATTTTTATTTCAAAGCATTTTTTTAAGTTTGATGATTTTTTCTTTATCACGTGTGTGTACTTTAAATGCAAACTTTTCACAAGTTAACATTTTTACTACTTATCATAGAGAAATATTTAATTAATTACCTTAGTTGATGTTTGCAGAGCATAAATATAAGATAATGAAGTTCAGACATTATATTTAAATATTTCTATTAAAATTTGCATTTTCCATGATGGAAACGTTAGCTAAAATACCATGAGTATTTATAGGAATCTTGCTTTCCAATCTACCAAAAAGGGCATTCCTCCTACTTTCAGCTGCTAAATTGTAAATGTTTCTTGATGGGTTAGTCAGTGATGATATAATCTGCTCATGAGAGCAAATTTTCTTGCTATCATGACTAAACTATCACTGCAGAGAGAGTAGGATGATTGTAATTTTTTTCTCAAGGGTACAAATAATTTTCTGTTGCTCCAGTGATCCAAGAAATGCCAGATTTTATTAGGCAGTTCATATACTTCCGTTTTATGCTGACTAGAAAGATTACAAGTCCCCATTTTTCTCTTTCCAGGGACAGAAGTGGCTGTGAATCCAACTGTTGGAATTCACCTTCACACTCAAAACCCTGAACTGTACCCTGCTCCATGTTTTGGTACTGTAGGCCCCCCACCTCCATATGAAGAAATTCTGAAATCAAGCCAATTTTAGTTCTGGATTATCAACTGGCAACATTAGAAATATTTTTCAAATTCTAAAACATCAAATTTGGGAACAAGTTTTGTTTTAGTGGGAATTCCCAGAATCGATTAATATAGTCTGTAAAGGGACAAATAGACAAAAGGATTGAACATATAGAATTTTGGTCAGGGAGATGTTTTAGTAGTAAATTACTAGACCTTTAATGTACCATTGCTGTGTTATATTTTGTGCTACACAACCAAGTCAATGTTTCTCCGTCAATATTCAAAGGGACAGTCATTAACACATGGCGAGGTCTCCAGTAAGTTTAGGATTCCACCCCAGGTACACATTGAAGCCTTCTCTGCCTTATTATCTCTGTGTTAATCTGATCTCCCCCTTGTATAGAGTTAACAAGAAATATCATAACTTAACAATGGCTCAAGTGGAGATTCAGATGTGTCCAAACCCAGATTAGAATATTTTAATTAGGGTAAAAAGGCAAGAGTAGAAACCAGGGGTACTGAGAGTTAAAGGGTGAAGGGTGAATGAAGAGATTAAAGGTCCCAGTCAAAAAAGTTGCCTGTTTCAGCCTGAGGAGAGATAAGTGTAGATAGAAGCTGAAGGAGCTCCCCTAAGCTGTGGTGCATGTGTGATAGCACAGTGTGGAGAAGGAGGCTCCCGTTTTGTACGGGTAGATGTGGACTCTTGAGCCCACAGCCTTTCTCTCTGGTACCTGGAGACTTGGCATTTCTTGGAGAACCACAATAAGAACCTTTGGCATAGATGTCAATGTTCTTATGGAGAACTCTGACTACATAATGAGCTACGAGACATTTGCAGCATTTTTGCAGTGGCCATGAGCAAAGGGGGCAGAAAAAGATATCCATGGTAGATGCCGTGGTATTCAGTTGACAGAAAATTATTTCTATCCCTGTAGGATCAATACCTTTGCTCAAATCTCCTTTCCTATGACTCTTGCCCTTACTTACTTGTTCTAGGAACACTGTTATCAGACCTAGCAGGTGTTAGCCTTCCTGCATCTGTCCTTTAGGGTCTAGAACTTGCTATTTCTTTTGCCTGCAACACTCTTCCCCCAAATAGCAACATTGTTTCACCCTTTCACTTCCTTAAATTATCTGTCCCAATGTCACCTTCTTCATGAAACCCATCCCGATTACTCTACTTTAAATTGCAACCTCTCCCAGCTCTGACACTCCCACCTCTTTGCCTCAGGTACATCTTTTCCACAGAACTTATCACCTACTCTACTACATAGTTGACTTCTATTTACAAACTGTGTTCATCTTCCCTTGCTGGAATTGAAGATCCATAGGGGAAGGATCTTTGTGTTATTCACTAATTTATATCCAAGAGTCTAAAGGATTCTGGTGCTTAGTATATATTCAATCAAATTTTGTAAACAATATTACCTAGCTCTGGAAAGTCCCAAAAATAACTGGATGAGATTTGATGGGGATAAGGGTTTATGACTGTGAATGTGAAAAAGAGCCAGGGACAGAATGCTTCGTGCTTCTAAAATAATCTTATTAGTATCCACTGATGAAAAAAGCCCAGGGAAACTCATTTAATGTACTCTAATAATCCCAGGTAGGTAAGTTGGGTTTAGGGTATACAAACTTCTTTCAAATGTTTTTCTCATGACAATTTTGTGAACTACCTATTCCTAACTTCAAGTTATAAATGGTAAATTCAACATATCTGCTCCTTTCTGAAATCCACTAAGATTATAGTAAAAGAATAAAAATGTTTTTAATTTACAAGAACAAAGAGAGTGGCAAGAAGATGACAACATCAACAAGATTTTCTCCATTTTGCTAAGTGTCTTCAGGGATAAAACTGAGAATAATCAAGCAAATTCGTGGTGTAGCAATATAGAGATCCCCAAGGATTAGAGGTAGGAGAGGCAAAGAGAACTCTGGAAATGATGATGAACATGATCTACAGGAAGACAGTAATCGTGGAAGAGCCACTTCCAGTCAGAACATGATAACAAATAGCTGTAGGATGATAAGAGGGATTACATTAAAAATGTAATGATAAATTAACAATTGGTAAATGGAAAGTGAAGGAACTGAAAAGACGACGGCAATTACAAATCTATGAAAAACAGAAGTTGGATTAACTCCTCCCAGCCTGAAATGGTTAAGCTATGAATAACGTAAATAATTAGTATTGAGTTTTACATTGGGCATTAGTCATATTGGCAAGCTAGAAAGAGAGAAGTATTTATAAGGAAAGGTGGCAGGATTTAATAAGAAAGTGAAATCCTTATCAGATTGTGGGAAGTCAGTGAATAATATCTAAAATTAAAAGAAAAAATTTTAAAAATGGTAAAGTATATCATTTGGAAATTAGGTCATAAGTATCTGAAGCAAAATACTAAAACAATTGAAAATTATTGCCTCAAGAAATAAGCTTAGAGATAATGCTATGTGGGACTGGGTAGAGCAGAGAAGTGCTGGCTTTTATCATGAGTTTATGGTACTATTTGATTTTTTAAAACTAAATGCATATGTGACTTTAATTCTTTCTCTCTCTGTATCTGTATATCTATATATCTATATCACTGCCTCATTTAACAGAGTAGAAAATTTGGATTCTGGAAGGGTAACTGACTTGCCCAATGTGCAGAGCTAATTAGCATGAGTGACAAAACCAGAGACTGAGCATTTTGCTCTTTCAATCCCTATTCTAGGTATTTTTCCACAATGATGGTATAAAAGTGGCTACAAGGGGCACCCAGGTGGCTCAGTTGGTTGAGCGCTGGGCTCTTGATTTTGGCTCAGATCATGATCTCTGGGTTGTGAGATCTAGCCCCAGGTGGGGCTCCTTGCCCAGCAGGGAGTCTCTCTGACATTCTCTTCCTCCGTCTTTGCCCAGCTCCGTGCTCACATGGGCTCTCTCTCTCTCTCTCTCTCTCTCTCAAAGATTTAGAAATTCTAGCAGAAGCACTTTATGGTCCACTGAAAACTACTGAAAATAATAAACTAACTTGGATTATATGATTATTGTAACATTTAAAACTATAAACCTGAATTTTTTCTGTCATCTCACCTCTGAAAATCTTTACACATCTTAGTTCACCAATAAATTGTTAAAAATTCTATTTAACCTGGTGTCTTAGATTTTAATTCTAATAGGACTAGTTTTTTTTTTTTCCTTATGTTAAAGAGCATTCATTTTTTAAATGAGACTTTTCTTGACTGTTAAAGGGTTTTTCCTTGAGCATCCAGCAGAGGGCATGAAAGCCTACCTATGTTTTTAACCCAATGCTAGATTTGATTTAATGATTAGATGAAACCATGAAGCTGGTTACTACTAATATCAGATTTTTTACAAACCTGAAAAGAATGGAATAATAATGATGTTCAAGTTTGCAAAGAGGATTCTATTACCTTAGCTCATATTGCTCTAAATGAAGCTGAACATCAGGCAAGACACTTGGCATCAGAGACTAGAAAATCTGATGTATACTCCAGCTTCTGAGGATGAGACCTATGAGTTTTAGTTGCGCACAAAGGCAGGCTAATGCATGTACACGATGCTCACATGGTAGGTAGCATCTACAGCACCGACCCCACAGGTCCAGCCTATTTTTTTTATATCTGACCACATGTTCCCCTTTCATTTTCAGTTTTGTAGTTGCAAATTTGTTTCATTTGTGTTAGGAGCACAACTTTTATAAAAGACAACTTTAAAATTCAATATCTTTCACAGAAATGAAATAGAGTTGGGATAGAACTGAATATCATTCATGTGGACAATGAAATGAAACTCCAGCAGAATATTATATCTAAGGCAAAATGTGAAATATGTCAGGATAGTGTAAGAAAAAAATGAAACAATGAAAATGTGCTGGCTATGAGACCCTGCTTTCAATAGAGAATAATTTTTTAAAAATCAGAACAACAACAAAAAAGAAAATATAATATACCTCTCAAAGGAAACTGTTACTTTTAAATTCATTTTGCTTTGTGATTTTGTGCAAAATAACTCTATACAGGTGAGTTTTTTCTTTCACATTTAAAGCCAGATCCTGGAAAAGCGTATAAATTGCTTTGTTATTTTTACTAATTGTATTACTAGGAAGATGAAACTAAGTAATAACCCTTTACAAAATGGAATCATTTGGTGGTAAACAAAATGTAATTTAAAGTTGTGTATTTGGATAATAGTTCTTTGTTTCCTCCAAAATTATGTCAGTCTCCGCCTATCTAACTCATAAAGCAAATAATGCATATCAATCAAGATGGCAGATTTTTATATTAAAAAGATGAAAAATGGTATTGCTCAGAAGCACTTAAATTTTCAATAAACTCAGGTTTCTTATTTTCATTATTTTGTTTATTGGAGAAGCCTTCCTTTTTGGAAAAATCTATTTGTGGAATGCAACAAACAAAACTAAAGAAACATTTTTTTTTTCTCTAGCAACTAAGGAAATGATGTCTGTCTTTATATTTAATAAATAGTTTTTATTTTTCTCATTGCATATGAAAACTGAAATGTAAATTCAGATTATTTTCTCTTTTATGTATCTAAATCTGGGTAAATTTCTAATGTTAAAGAGTCTTAGGTACCACTAACTAATTGCCTTCTAAATTTACCTAAATTGTTTTTTCTTAAAGAATATTGAGAGACACAAAATAAGAAAGTCTAAGGATATATTTTATTTTATTTATTTATTTTTTAAGAAAGTCTAAGGATATATTTTAAATAATCAGTGAACAATTGTATACTTATCTGATGTCGTGGGGAATATTTGTTTACATGTAAATTGGCCAAAAAAAAAAAAAAAAAAGAGCAATGCTATGAGGAGATTGGATGAAGGGATGAGATACCTTAAAGATCCCAAAGCATTACTGGGGAATGTTCTGCTAAGCTGCTAAGTATAAGAGACAGCTACCCATGGGACACACTCCAGTGATAAGAAATGGTCACTAAAAAGGGTGGAGTTGAACCATAGGGCTTCTGCTTTGCTGCTTGAGGTATACAGGTTCTGTTCAGTTCAGAACTAAACTGTGTAAGGCTTTAGAAGAGAGTTTGTTTACTTTAAAAATACATTTTCTTTTACACTGATTTTATTAGCGTAAGTAAAGGATTCCATGGAGGAAGGATCAAGAATTGACATATGCTCAGAACAGCCATTAATGGAACATTAATTCCATGTGATTAAGCCTCCATTATGTTTCTAGCTTCTGATTTTTATTCTCCAATAACACATTTTTTTTCTAAGCTTCCCCTCATCTTTGTTTCTGACAAGGTTTGCTGACTGCTTCCGTTTCTGCTAGATTAACCACATTAGCTTGTTTCCTTTTTATTTACTAATCTCAAAGCTTTTCCTTCTCTAATAAAATAAAGTTACCTCCGATTTCCTCTTCTAACCAGTACTTTCCATCCAATAGCTTTAGAAAAGAAAAGCATGGTATAGTGTTTGTAGTAATTTAGTAGGAGAGAAACTACGTTTTGCAAATAAAACATATCTCAGCTCCTTCCCTGTAGCTCTCTGGGTTATGTAGGCTTAGTTTTGCATATAATAAAGTAATTTTAAAAACAGTAGAGCAATTTGGTGATTTCAACAACCCTCAGTTTTTCTTCCACATCCGGCAAACTCAGGAAGATAATTCTAGAACCAGGTTTATTTGGCTTCATGTCCCTTTATACATATGAAGTAAAGCCTGTATCACAAAAGCATTCTCCTTTCAAACTTCCAATTTCCTTTTTCGTTTTTCTTTTTCCTCCTGCTAAATATTAGCAACAAAAATTTAAGCTGTCAGTTTTGTGGAAGCAGTCAAGTTTTTGCAAAGGAAAACTTAAGGTACTAACATTTTTCAAAAATCTCCTAAACCTTGGGATCCCTGGGTGGCTCAGCGGTTTGCTGCCTGCCTTTGGCCCAGGGCATGATCCTGGAGTCCTGGGATTGAGTCCCACATCGGGCTCCCTGCATGGAGCCTGCTTCTCCCTCTGCCTGTGTCTCTGCCTCTCTCTCATGAATAAATTTTAAAAATCTTAAAAAAAAAAAAGTTTCCTAAACCTTGATACAAATGGAGATTACAGAAATTAAAATCACAGTATTTTATTTGAGTTATATCAAGAGCAAAGTGCGAACAATTTTGGGTTTGGAATTGGACCCAATCAAAAAATATTTTTTAGACAGTCACAACAAAAAATATCTTGAAGAATTTGATGCTAAGGAGTTGTTAATTGTTGATGTTGTTGACTAATGATAATAGTATTGTGGTTATGTTGTTTAAAAAAGTTTTTATCTGTTATGTGTATATAATGAATTATTTATGAGTGGAATAATATGATCGCTGAGATTTGCTTTAAATAGCCAAAATAATAAATATTATTTTCTTATTTTTTGGCTCTGGAAATATCCTATATGTTGAAAAACTGCAGGCCCAATACGGTGGTTGACAGAGGTTCCTAAGCTGGGCTTACACAGAGGTTTCCAAACTAGGGGCTTAATAATGCCCAATCTAATTACAGTTTCAACCTCCTCTGAAATGCATCCTCAATGGGTCAGTCATGAGCTTTTTTTTTCCATCACATCTGGGTCCTCTCCAGTCCCCCAAAGAAAGATGAGGTAATTAGCATGATGACACCATGCAAACAGCCTCTGCAAGACCCACCCTTTCCTTTTGCTAATAACTTCCTTGTGCTCACCCCCTTCCATTTATGAAACGCTTCCATTTTGTACAACTCCTCAAAGTGCCTCTCTACTTGCTGGATCTGGTGCCTCCTGATCCGTGAATTGTTCAATAAGCCAATTAGATCTTCAAATTTCCTTGGTTGAATTTTGTTATATAACAGAGCATATGTCCATTCTTCATTTGCTAACTCTAATCCTAGATTGTGGCTTTACTTTGCATGAGCAAGTATGTTTAATAAGTTGTTTTATCTTTTGCTTAGAGTATATTCTATTCTAAGAATACTACATTGATTAAACCGTTGTATACCAAAATTCACTCCCTAAATTTGGACCTTCTCATTTTTGATTACCTGAAAAGTGTTTGTACTTATATTTTTATTTAATGTATTTTAAACCAAGTCAGTTTCAATCTTAAATGTATTTTTAATGGAAACTTCAAATTGTGTTGTAAGTGGAAGATGTGCTTTTTGAAATCCATATAAAAATAGATGGCTATAAAATAAAACTATTTAATGTACCACCCAAATTTTTCAAATACCCTTGTTAGTAAGTTTAATATACTTTGATCAGCTCACCAATATATGCTTTGAAATATGGTATACACCATTACATGGGACTAAAAACCAAAAAGCTTATAATTTCCATTTACAAAAATATTCAAACAATAATAGGTGATTATTTAAAAAGTTGATCAACTGTGATCAATTTTGTTAAATAAATGCAAACCAAGGAACCAATATGATCTCATTTTTTACGCATAATATCGGTAGCAATATTAAAGATTACTAACATCTTTCATTGGCAACACTGTAGGGAAACAAGCGTTTTTATATACTGCTGGTGAAAGTGTAAATCTGTATATATTTTGGAGACCAATTTGGCTATAGGAAACAAAAATATAAATATACTCACATAAATTCAGCATTTCTACTTTTAGACATAGAGTGTAATGCTATAGTTACAATCCTGTAGGAAGACAAAGGTATTTTTAAAAGAGTATTCATTGCCACTTTGCAAAAATGAAGATGTTGAAAGGGACAAATTAGATAATAATAGTTCATATAATAATGGTTCATATATACAATGAACTACGCAGCCATTGAAATTAATGAGGTGATATGGAAAAATGCCAATAAATATATTTAAATATTGATTTTATTTTTAAAGGGAAAATATTGAGTAACAGTATGGTGTATACATTTTCAAAGGATCTATACACACCATAAATTGTAATTTTTTGTTTGCTTGTTTGAAAGGATATCATAAATAATGAGAAGTGCATCTCTTAGAAGAGAGACTGTAAGGGAGGTCCATGGAGGTGGGTAAGAGGGACATTAATATTTATATTTCTGTACCATTATATTTTGGAAAAATCTTATGTATATATAATTTTCTCTATGTCAACTCTCTTCTAGATGTTGGAATAATTGTGTTTTTTATTTGTTTTCTTCCTTATCCTTTTTTATTTTAAACAAATAAAATTATTTCAACAAAAACATTAAGTGACAAATGACTAGGTTTCTTTTTAATGGAAACAGGGTAACCAATGTCAGATTGTGCAATATATTGCTTTCAATTAATTGCTGCATATCAGGGGCTAATGTTATTTACTTGGGAACAATTACTTCTGAGCTCAAAAGCTGCAAAACTTGCTCCAAGAGTTATTTTTCTACCTAATTCTCATTTTATCTCCTTAAAATAAGATTGGAACTATTCTTTCCAGTATGAGAATGTTGAAACAAAGAAACAAAACCAAAAAAGTAAACAACTGACTTGAAAGAAGATTAAAGTGTAAAGGAAAAGATATGATGGGACGATTAACTGGGAATCAGAATTACATCTGTGATGGTGAAAACTGTCTTAATAAGACTTTGCTGCATAGATGATTCCTCCAAGAAGCTGACTGTATTAAGGAAACCAGGCCAAATAAAACTAGCACCTTCTATATATGGGTTGTATATCTAATGATGGCACTGAGAGTTTTTAGCAAATATCTTCCCTTCGATTTTCCTAACTTAGAAAGAGGGGGAAATGTTATCTTTTTGTATTTTTCATTTTAAAATAATTTGTGAATATCAAAACCTCCTCCTCCCAGTTATGCTCTAAGAGCATGGAACTGTTTGTCTTCTTTAGCACATCAGTGGTCTTTTTTTTGATCCTCTGTGCACATTGTTCTTTGTATAGAATTCTTTTTCCTCACTTGTTTTTGTTGAAAATCTTCCTCTTCTGCAGATTGGTTATGGTAACTACACAGACTAAAGTGAGGAGAGGTAGGCTTATTTTACAAATTTCTACTGCAGTTGTAAATAAAATATAATTAGAGAATCATCCTTCTAGAAACCCTAACCAATTATTGATTCAGATAAGGATTCTCAATTGTTAAAGGTGTTATTTTAAAATTATTATTACAGTTGATGGAGAATGGAATATTCCTACAGTTTCCAAAATCACTTGTTTTTGTCACTAAAGGACAAATATATATAACTGAAGAATGGATGGATTAGATTGCCATCACCCTAATCCAGTGAACAATTTTAGCATAATTGAGGCTGAATCAACGAGATATTAAGTCTCCATATATGCTATCACATCACTATAGTGTGTTCTAAAAACTTTTTAATTTGAGCCCATCAAGTCTCTAAATTTAAATTTAAATTTGCTGGAAATACAAGGCATAGAGAAACAAGCTAAATAACATCACCAAACTAAATCCAAAAGGTAGAATAAAATTAAAGAAAACTTGTACCCTTGTTTTATTTTTTTTTTCAGGGTCAGTGAATTAAAGAGATTTAAGGGGCATAACAACAAGAGAAATGCAGATTCTGGTTTGGACCAGCCAGCTGTCTAGTGCATTTTGAAATACTTAGGGAAATTTCAACATGGGTAATTAGATATAAATGAAAAATTTTTGCTACAAAAAGGCAGAGATATTACTGGGAAAAAAGTAGCTTACAAAGCAACATACGTGAAATTATCTCTTAAAAAGAAATATATGCATATGTGTGTCTTTGCATATATGTGTATAAATATAGATTATCTAGAAGGATATGCAGATATTGAATGAGGTTTTAGGAATAATGATGCTCTTGATAGAGAGAACATGGCGCCTTACTGTAAAATATGGAAGATGCCTTTTTAATTATTTTTGTTCTTCAACTTTCTACAATGCACATATAAAACATCTATAGCAACAAAAGTCTAATTTCAATTAAAAACATGATATTGGAAAGTAAGAGTTAATGAAAAGAAACAAAGAAAATTGTAATTTTTTACATTTTATTTTTTCTTGTTGCAAGTAACAGGATATGATCAAATTTTGGCATCCAGAATTTAGTGAGCTATTTCAATATTTCAACCTAGTAATCTTATGTGTATACCTTGGGCGTACCTTAATTCTTCTTTCTGGGCATGTTGAGTTGCCATCATGCCAATTATTACATCTTCACTATTTAATATTCCTTCTGTTGTCACTAGTTGCTATACAAAATGTATTTTTTGTTATGCTTTATTTTGGGAGGCTTCATTAAATAATAGTGAATGAGGAATAAACATTCCCAAATAATTTTTTTAAAAAACTTAACATATCTCCCAGGATATATGGAACATTTTTATTGAGAAAAATTTCAAAACATTCACGATGTCAGTTATCACCAGAATCCTCTGAAATATTTCCTCATACAAAAGAAGTCTTGAAGGAAGGAAAATTTATATCTCTAAAATCTAGTGAGTTATTTCATTAATTTTACCCTGCTTTTCCCAATAATTTCAAGAGACTTATTAGAATATATAAAACATGACAGACAACATATCATAAAAGTGGAAATAAAAATGTTAAAAACCAAGGTTGTGAAAAAAGAACAATACAAAAGAGGTTTTAAGCTACATAAAATAATACCAGTATAACAAGTAAACATGATCTACAAATAATTTTTTAAATATCAATTACATGGTTAGTAATATCCATGAAATAAAAGTGAATCAGTTACTTTTAATTCTAAGATCCGATTAGAATTTCTCCTGAGAATACTGGTAGACAGATACCATGTGAAGTCATGAACACCATTCTCAACAAAATAAATACACATATTAGGCTTTCCTCATCTCATTTTCACATGATTTTAACTCTAATTTTAAAACACTTCTTTTGGGGGTCTTTGGAAAGTCACAACTAAATCTCTATTTTCCAAAGAACTAATTTCTAGTTCAGTGGATAGTCTGTTAAGGTACTGCAGGAGTATTTATGCTATTCATGTGATTTACGAGAAATCAGAAAACCCGAGATTAAATTATGTAACTTTTAAAAAACCCTATCATTTAAAAATTTAAGATGATTACATTATGAATATGACTAAACTCTCCATTAGCAATCATTCACTGATTTTTTAAGTGTATAATTAAACATATAGTTCTATTTTTTCTAAAAAGTACACATTTTATGAGAAAAATTGATCCTATTTTCAGTAAAGAGTTGTGAGCCTTTATTTCTTCCAATCAAAAACTATTTGTCAAATGTTAACATCTGTCAGATATTTTGCTGGGTGCTGAGGATACAGTGGTGTGAGGACGCCTGAATCAATGAATTCTAATATGGTGCATTCTTGAAACATTTTTGAATGTCCAATCAATAAATGAATTGAATGAACTTCCTGGTTTAGCTATTGCTGCAGAGGTCTAACAATTTAGCAATTTATAAGCAAGTTTACAGCAATGATAAAATAATACACAGATCTCTTATGTTGTTAATGAGAAAGAGAGCCACCACTGCTCTGGTATTAATTTAGCAGTGGCTTTTGACATTCCAAGTGTGGAGGGGAAGAAACTTCTTATCTTTAGGTTCCACCAGTGGCTGGTATATAAAACTGTTATTTTAATTTTTTTTCTATTTTAATAGAGTCAGAGTAATGGTAGGGTTTGATATACCAGTTTAAATTTGGAAGAATCATCTTTTTCCAAGTTAGCAAATAACTCACTCGAATGAGAACACAAAGAATGAATCAAAAAGCCAGCGAAGGAGCTAAGAGACTGTCAATTCCTTTAAAGATTAGAATCTCTGGCCTCTTTCAAAGGTTGCTTTCTAGTCTTAAAGTGTCATTTTACTTGAATATCACCATGTCACAATCTCTAAGAGCAGTATAGAAATCACAAACAAACATTGGTAGATCCTAGCAACCTTATCTGAAAATACAGGGAAAGTGTGTGTGGGCATGTGCAACAGGAGGGTAGAAAGGAGGGGGGAATATAACAATAACAGAAAAGTAGCAGTGATACCAGAATCAAACTTCTTGATTAAGCTGAGCAATTAATTTAGGTGAACAAACATGAGGTCTAAATAAATGTTCCTGGATTAACCCGAGCATATTGAGCATTGATTGATGATTTCAGTAACATACACGCAGACTGACTAGTGGCACTTTACACCCTCGTGTCCACAGCATACATTTTGGCGGTCTCTGTCCGAGGGGCCGCGTATGACTTGGCCATGGAAGCAGCTGCTGTTGAATAGGCTTTCCTCATGGAATATGGATAATTCCTCTCAGGTCCAACATCTGTTGGAAAGAGATAAATGTAGTGATATAAAAATAATTAAGACTCAGCAAACTTTGGGGAGAAAATGTCATTTTACACATTCTTCTCATAAAGAGGCAAGAATATAAATATTCTAAGAAGGAATCTCCTAAGAAGAACCCTAGAAGAAAATCTGAGATTTTCAACTCGGAAGTTATTTTTAGATAGAAAACTTAGGTAATTTCCTATTCTTTCTCTCTTTCTTTCTTTGTATCTCTTTTCCTTCATCCCTTTGTTCCTTCCTTCCTTTCTTTCCTTCTTTTCTTTCTGATGAAGAGATGGATTCTCTTGCTTTTTAAGTTATATTTTTAAAAACCCAATAATTACACATTACATTTTTAACAACAAATATTTGACTTGGATTTCAGTCTATATATTTAACACTAGGTACAAATTTAGTAGATTGAATGAAGATACATATATATATATATCATATATATATATGAAATCATGAACACATTGAAATCATCATTATATATTTAGAAGGGATAGAGCTATAACTGTGGGTTTGTTTGTTTGTTTCTCCCAAAATAACACTAACAAGGTAATAAGGCTTAAATATTGCGAATCATTTGTTCTTGAACAACAGAAATTTTTAGTGTGTCATTTTTTTAATAGGTAGGGATCAAGTATGCAACATTATTTTGTGCTAGTAAGATGTTTCCACCAGGCTGGGCAGATTGTTACAGGAGACAAGGAAGTATGCTATTTTTTTTGTTCTTACCTTTGAAGAGGTATAAGCAGCATGTCAGGACAGCACCAGCCAAAAAGCAACCCAGGGACCCAGCCATTCCAAGCCAACAAGACCAACCAAATTTATATTGGATGCCAAGAAATATATTGTGCAAAACCAAAGAAGAACGTTCCACATAAACATCAACCGCATACCACACTGAACCAATGATTCCTGGGGCACCTGAAAGAAAGGAAAGTTGCTAAAAATAATGCAGGCCTTTTCAAATTTAAATTCAAAGAGATATAGCTGCTACCCAAAATGCATGGCATAATTTAGAGGGGTAATAGTGATGCGATGGTTTCAAGGACAACTCAAATTTTGTATACCTCTTCTATGTCTTCCTTTTGCTTCCTATTGTGTATTTCTTCCAAACTATATATCAGTTTATGTACAGAGTAAACAGTGCAGTGTTTCTCTGTTTGTTTGAACCTAAAATGATCACTGTGGTTTTCTTTATTTTTCCTCTTTCCAATATTTTAAGTGCTGTGTAAAAAAAAATATGAAAAAGGAAAGAACACTAAATCGAAGACACATAATACGCAGCATATGTTCATTCTCTACTGATTTTCTTTTTTTTTTTTTCCTTTTTTTTTTTTCTCTTTTTTTTTTTTCTACTGATTTTCTAATTAAATACACATATCTTTAAGAATATTCTATGATGCTCTGCCCCCCCACCTAGACCCACAGTTAAAGCTGTATTAGCTACATAATCAGCACCCATAAGGAAACTATGTTTTTGAAGTCAATAGCTTTAGTGTGTTTGGGTCAAAAAACAAATAAATGAAGTAAAAACTGTCTTTATTTTAAAATTAATTCTTGGGACTCCTGGATGGCTCAGTAGTAGAGCCTTTGGCCCAGGGCATGATCTTAGGCCCTGCAGGGAGCCAGTTTCTCCCTCTGCCTGTGTCTCTGCCTCTCCCTGTGTCTCTCATGAATAAATAAATAAAATCTTTAAAAAATAAATATAAAAAATAAATTCTTATCTACCATCCCCAGACCATGTAAGAGTAAATTAAGAAATTTAGTCCATCTTTCAATTTGACTGGCTTGAAATGATACCAATAGAGTCCTCTCACATTTAAACATATAAACTGCACATCATTGCTTAGAGGCAAGGAAAAAAAGGTGAGGAACTATGGGACCAAAGGTTATGTAAAAATGGTGTTCAGCATTTCATTGCATTCTTTTCCCAATTGTTTAATGCAAGAAGTTTAAGAAGGACCGGATCATGAACCTATAACCTTCAGGTAACAGGGTATAAATTGCTACATATTTTTTATAATATTGTAATCTAGAAGTTTAAGATGGCTTTAGTATTTTATAAATAAAAGTATTATTTTATATAAATATATATGGCATACTAATTTCAAATGATGGTTCCAAGCCTTTGGCCATCTCTGGAAATTTACTTTTGTCATTTCTTAATCCATTCCTGCAGGGATTTTTTTTCCCAGCAACTCATTGTTTCTTTGTTTTTGTTTTTAATTTAGTTTGCTTTGTTGTTGTTTTTTATCAAAAATGGTGAATCTGGTGATATTCCAAAGTATTCTGGAGCAAAAATGTATAGCATTACATGGTGTTTAAATTTGTTCAATAAGACACAGTAATACATACAAAATGTTATCACTAGGCTGGACATGAGAATAAACGTCTTAAAAAGGAAAACTTACTAAGTTCTTGTGACTTTTTAATACAGCCTGAGGATCATCAGGCCTTGACTCTGTGTGTGTGTAAAACTTCAGGAAGGCCCCTCGTTTTGAGTGCATGATGCGTTAGGCTCTCTGCTATGGGCTTACTCTACCCACACTGGATCTTCATGACAGCAATTGAGTAGATTTTATTACTGGGGATTCACCTTATTTTGCAGATCAAGAAAAGGAGACCAGTTAAGTAACTTGGCCTAAGCTCACATATCACACATTTATCTCCAAGTGTTTGTTTTTATTTTTTTAAGTAAATTCTAACACCAAGGTAGGGCTCCAACTCACCACTCCAAGGTCAAGATCACATGCTCTACCGACTGCGCCAGCCAGGTACGCCTACAAGCACTTTTTATCTAAAATCTTTATCTCGGGATCCCTGGGTGGCGCAGCGGTTTGGCTTGGCGCCTGCCTTTGGCCCAGGGCACGATCCTGGAGACCTGGGATCGAGTCCCACGTCGGGCTCCCTGCATGGAGCCTGCTTCACCCTCTGCCTATGTCTCTGCCTGTCTCTCTCTCTCTCTCTCTGTGACTATCATAAGTAAAAAAAAAAAAAAATTTTTTTAAATTAAAATCTTTATCTCTTCATCTTGTACTGCCTGATGAAGTTCCCAGTTACATTTGCTTTGCTAATTTTTGGTTGCTACCATCAAGAAAAAAAAATGATTTTTTTTTTCCTCTGAGGGGGTATGCTCATTGGTTTTTTATCTTCCTGCACTTTGAGTGCTTCAACAGTGTATTTTTTTCCCAACTTGCATTAGGATCCTAAGAAGACATCATGTTGTGACAGAGGAAGACTAAAGTGAGTTTAATGACAGACCTGCATGAAATATCACTTTTGCTCTTTCATCAATAAACACCATGTAAAGTGCTTTTTGACTGTTTATTAGTCATGCTTGATTTATTAGCCTTCAGGACTCCATTTATCCATCTAGTTCTTAAGTAGGGAGATAATCTGCTTATTGTTACATTTATGATCAAATAAATGGCTTGGCACATGAGAAAAGTCTCACATAGGACTTGGCACTATTTAGTTCATTGCTAAAAAGAAGTGGTGGGAGTGGGTACAAGAAAGGAAGTGGTGGTTTGGGACTTACTTTGGGACTTAACTTCGTGAATAATAAAAAAATAAATTATTTGAAAATTTTAAAGCATTACATGATTTTTTAAAAAGTAATTTGAGGACTTCAATAAACTTTGATCTGGGATATTATCAAAAATCAATTATCTGATTCCACAGCTGAAGAAAGTAAGGTTGGTGGATGTGCTCTTTGGTCCTTCAAACTAGAAAAACAAGTCACATATGTTCCTAAAATGAACTTCTTGACAACAAACACCCTTCTCTTCATCTCAAGATCACAGATGAGCATCCCTACCCCCATCACTAGTGCAGAGAGTACCTGCTATTAGTAACATGGTTCCAGCAACAAAGCAGATGCGGACTTTGATGTATGGCTCATCAGGGAGGAATTTCACACAGTCGAGACCAAGAAGCAGGGTGATGAATCCAAATCCAGCTAGAATATCTGCAGTAATCATCAATGCCCGAGTTACCACCAGCTTCACTAGAAGATCAGGGCATGTGGTTACATCATGGTCAGAGGAAGGAAACATGTTAAGGTACAGAGGTACACCCCAAAACAGATACTCACATATATTAATATATGCCCACTGAAAGAATTAGACTTCAAATTTGTGTGAATGTGGAATGTTTTCATAAAATGCAAAAATATCATGAGATGATTATTGATATGATTATTTGTTTAAGCACGAATTATTACTTAGTCTTGATGGCCCCCCCAGGAAAATGCCTGGCATATAGTGAAGACTAAGTAACTGTTTCCTTGTTTGTTTTCTGTTTGGGAATAAATCTTGTTCACAAGTATTATAGGTGAATATTGAATTGAAAGTAGAGTATCTGTTCTGCAGAACTTACCCCAATAAACATTTAAGAACTTAATGATCACTACATTTGTTTGAAGTTCTATTGAAAAATATATTTATTATAACTGGTTAAAATTTGATATCGAGGAGTAGGATAAAATATTTCAAGATGTCACTTGCCAATTCAGGCTGGTGGGAGCCATTAGCAGGTTTTTAGAAGGAGAAGGAACTTCTGTTATATAGTAGAAAACTATGTGCAGAAACCAGATCATATTCTCTTTCATTGCTTAGGTGGTGAATCTTGGCCAACATTTCATATTAACCCTTTAACCTTGCACTGCCAACTGAGCAAAACTGAAAACTATAGCCATATGGGAATATATGGTAGAAGGTCCAAGGAAGAAGATATCAGGTAAACAAAATGAAATAGTAACAATCACTCTCTGCAGTGGAAGCATTCTCAACTATGAAAACCTCTTGAGCTATGAATTCCAGTTATGCTAAATTAAAAATAGGAACATTTTGTTTCAAATGGAGGGTTAATTATCTGATGTCAATGCTACTTTTATTTTAGCCATCTAATGATACAGTATTTTCTTTGTTTTATTTTCATAGTGATTGGGGTCTCCTTGTATTTTAAATAATTTTTCCTCAATGGTGAGATACATTTAAGGCTTATTTAGTAATAGTTTGCTTGTAAAATGTGGCCATTTTATTTAAATAAAAAAGCACTTCTATAATCCATTTAAGAGAGTAAATCAATGCATAAAATCAGCTTCTGATTTTTTTTTTTTTTTAAGTAGGCTTCATGCCCAGTGTAGAGCCCAACATGGGGCTTGAACTCACAACCCTGAGATCAAGACCTGAGCTGAGATCAAGAGTTGATCACTTACCTGACTGAGCCACCCAGCACCCCACATTCTACCTAATCAATAGGTGATTATTTAAGATCTTAAAATGTGGCATTATTTCAAAATACTTAGACCTAACTTTCTAATTTAGGCCAAATCTGACATCCATTTTTCTCAAAATTCAGGAAGGAGAAAAATGTGTAACTAAGTGGTATCAGTTTTCACATTTCAACAATCTTCTTGAACCTCAAGTAACACATTCAAGCGGGTCTCCAACTCGGCAGCCCAAGCCAAGAAGTCTCTCAATTTGGAGTGCCTTCCTTAAATATTTTTAAGTCCCCTTTTGGAACCTGTGTCAAACAAGGCCAGAATTTCCACCTGAACGGGATGCCTTAATATCATGGCCCTGGTTTTCCCCTCTCCAACCCTCACTACCACATGGAGTGTGATTTTTTTTTTTTTAAGATTTATATATTTATTTGTTTGAGAGAGAGAGAACGAGGGAAGGCAGAAGAAGAGGGACAGAGAAACTTGAACACACTCCTCGCTGGGCTTAGAGCCTGATACGAGGCTCAGTCCCACCACCCTAAGATCAAGACCTGAGCCTTCGCCAAGGATCCAACCTTTAACTGACTGAGCCATCCAGGGACCCCCAGAGTATGATTTCTGATGCTCTGTAGGACCCTTGGAGTCATGCCTATGGTGTCATCCAATCAACCCCATGTCCAGCCCAGATCCAAGACGGCAGCTCTGCAGGGAGATGGCTAATGCTAACCAGTCAGGAATTTCTTTCTGGGAATTTCTTATTGGGAATTATCTGAGATCTGGCTGCTAGAATAATGTTAAATATTCTGATTTGGGGAGGGGTTATTCAACAAGAGTCCTAAAAAAAATTGTCTGAGTCTGTATAGGTCTATAGGACCATGGAAAAGGTTATCTAATTGTGGGTCTATAGGACCATGGAAAAGGTTATCTAATTGTGATTCTATAAAAGATATCAAAGACTAAAAATAAAATGTCATAAGTAATATGCTAACTTAGAGGGTATAATTATGTCATTTTCTTAGAATGCATTTTCATCTCTGTTGTCTCTAAACATAGGATAGAATTTTTAAAATAAAAGTAATGAATCTTTAGGATAGTGTTTGAAAATAATAGGTAAGAATAGATTTTAAAATGTGAGACCGTATAGGCAAATGATTAAAAAAGAAATATTAAAATATAAACAGCAATTTTCTCTGTGCAGTAAGCTTCTGGGAGATTTTCTGTTATTATTGCATAAATGTACATAACAGTATTTAGAAGTTTGAAGTATTTTATCTTTTTTTTCCTCCACTCTCATCATCACACTACATTTCTGGAATAGTCTAGTGTCCACATAAATTTACATTCCTGCTGACCAAATCGTGCTTCTTTGTAGGTAGAATTAGGTTAGCATAAGGAGGGAAAAAGAGAAAGAATTAAGAGGCCTTAAAAAAATGAAATATGGGCCTTAGGAATTAAGTTAAAAAACACTCAAATCCTGAATAGCGGATGTTTTTAGACCACTGCTCCTTTTAAGTGCTTATCCCTGGACTGAAATAGCTGTCCAGGGGAAAAGTCACATTCCGAGGGTTTGCTTTTCATTTATCTTGAGAAAAGAAGTTGCTGTTCCCTACTGCACCCCATCATCGGCTTTGAAAGAGACCAAAACCAATTGGCTTTAAGAACAGAACCGCTATTTCTTGGCATGATTGGATGTTCTAAATAAATTTTAAAAAAATGCTATGGAGAAAAACTGAGAGAATCAATAATAACTTTTTTTAATCTATGAAATCTCTTTATTCATGGAAACGTGGGCCTTGCTAACACCTCTAAACTTTAAGCCTAAAGGTCAGGAAGATGACGGAGCTGGCTTTACCATTCCTGCAAACCATGTGTCATCACCTACACAGATTTTCTTCATTCCCTAATTCCTGTCTGTGTGTCTGTCTTTGCCTACCTATCTCCATGTGTTTTTCTGTCTGCCTCTGCCCGTCTACTTCCACCTTCTCTCTTTCTCAGCAAACCTCCAGTTGAATTACTGTAAATCTATTTGACTTATGTCACAGCTAAAAGACATCTCCGAAATACTTTTCGTCTAATCTGTCGATTCTAATCCTTGAATCACAGCACCCTGAAGAATTCATTTCAATTTAAAAAATGTTTAAGTCTACTGTGTATAAGATGCTCTTCCAGGCTCTTTGGGGGAGCAGAGATGAATAAATTATATTTTTACACTGAAGGAATGTATAAATACATGGAACATGATAAAATGAGCTCAAAATGTTTCAATTCACATTTCCAAAATAAATTTCTAATGGAAACACATTTAAAATTAGACACAACTTGACAATAGTAATGTAGAAAAAACACACACAGGGGTGCCTGGGTGGCTCAGTCGGTTGTCTGCCTTCAGCTCAGGTCATGATCCTGGGGTCCTGAGGTCGACCCCACCTGGGGCTCCCAGCTCAGTGGGGAGCCTGCTTCTCCCTCTCCCCTCTGCTCATGCTATCTCTCTCTCTCTCAAATAAGTAAAATCCTTAAAACAAAACAAAACAAAAACACACAATGGAAACCCAAGTTCAGCGTTGCTTGGTAGCCCCTCCCTGGCAAGGTGTCATCTAAGGTATACATACGGGGGTGTTCGGCAAGTATAGAATCGTACTCATCACAGGTGCGAATCCCATCAAAAGCATTCGTGACACACTCCCACCAGAGGCCTCGGCATTTTGTGCTCACCTAGATGTTGGAGAAGACACTGTGTGAAACAACTCAACGCAGACACACTTCAGTTCCCCTCGATCAAAGGAAATCTTTGACTGTTGTGCTTTTGATAGTAAAGTACAGTGGTTGTAAGCGTGACCAGAATTTCATTTGCAACAAACACAATGCATTTTAGAGTATTTTCCCTTAAGCACTAACGACTGAAGGCTTTCTCCACCAGGAAATGAATTCACTTCCTGATGGGGGGCAGGGGGTAGGAAGGAGTGGTACCTAACATAGGTAAAATCACAATTACGTATATGCAAATGGTTATGGCTGGTTCCATCATGGAGTCGTAGTTTTACATGGAGGCAATTCATTTCGCTTTCCTGTGCTGACATTTGATCATCAAAAAAGAAAAAAATTTTAAAAATCACATAACAACGGATGATAACTGTTGACATCCTGAGTCTGTTAAGAATGTACATTAATTTTTGCCCATCATAAACAATGAATTCCATGAAGAAAACTGTTATTATATACGAGGTTCATAAACTCACAATAATTGCCAAAGAAAGCTACAACTAAGGAAAACAATACATGAAATCTAAAGATGCACAACTTCTTCCTCCTTGCCCCACTGACACACTACAAGGATTTGAGCTATGATATGGATAGGAGCAAACTGAGCCTTAACTTCATTCAACCTGATGGTTGCAAACCATTCTTCCTTAGAAACTCTGTGCAGGTGATTCTAAGTGTCCACCTAGAGTTAAAAGATACCAGTGACCTGAGCCTTTCCCTACTTTTTCTATAAGCTGCAAGTCACAATAGATTTCTTAAAACTGTAAACATGCCAACAGAAAAGAGTTTCAAATATTCTTGACACAGCTCATGCATATGGAGCAGAGCTAATATGACTGTTTGTCTTGACTCAATTACAGATTCACATTACCTAGGAATTCTGGGAATAGTTTAGTAAAATTTAACCAAGAATTATCTTGGAAAATAAAAACTTAAATTTTTCCTTAAAGAAAGAATAAATAAAGCGGGAAGAGAAATGAAAAAGCTGGGAGATCATAACTGGTATGAAGAAGAAAGGAAGGAACATAAAACACTTTGATCTGCAAAAGCAAATCATATCTGGGAATATCTGTGCTTTGAAACTCTCTGCCCCACATTCTGCCTCAAAGCTTTGTTGTGAGCCAAATACAACTGTACCACTTGCCACTCCACCACAAATTTCAACGTTGTGCTTCCATTATCACTTTACATATAAAATATTCCTAATTGGCAATAATTTTAAAAATCTACATCAAGTCTATACTATGAAGCAGTTACTATTTAAGGATATTATAATCTCAGTTATTTCTTAAAGGATCTTGTGAGATATCAATTATTATCAGTTATCTTACAAATAAGGAGAATGAGACCTGGGAAAGGTAAGTGATAAACCCAAGAAAGTAACTCTCCTAGTGAGTAAGTGGAGGAGATAGGACTCCAATACAGCAGTCTGTGTGGCACTGCAGGATACTTAAAACCCACTTAAAAAATTCTAAATCCATTTCAGGCTAGCATTGGAAATTGGAAGACAGCTTTGAGGGACGTGTTCAGCCCTAACTTTAATATCATCGTGTGGCTACTAGTCTACAGAGCCTCACTTTGGCTTACTCTTCCTAAGGTTACATATGAAGGGATATTTTGGAATTTGGGAATATTATCTGCCTAAGGAATCACAGGGACCAGAAATTTAACTGAGAAGGTCTACCTTGTGAAATCTGACTTATCAATTTCTTATCAGTTTCTAAATAAGGACATGGACATCTCAAGTTAGATGTGGATGTGATTTAAGTTACGTTAAGAAAGTACAGACTTTAAATCTAAGTTGATACTTATTATTAGGTGTGTTGTATCCTTGGGCAAGATCTTACCTTTTTTGAGCCTCAATCGTATTGGTATAAAGGAGATGGTGCAAGGAGAGTTAGAAGAATTTAAAATTACAAACACATGATATAAATGATTTGCTCATAAATGATCTTAGTAAAGTACTTAAACATTATAACAACCTCAGTAGTGTCTGTGTTCAACATGACTAACAGTAATATAACAGAAGAAAGGTAGACATAATGGGTTGGATGATGGCCCCTCAAAAGATGTCCATGTCCTAAGCCCCAGAACCTATGGATGTGACCTTATTTGGAAAAAGGGACTTTGCATATTTTATAAAGCTAAGGATCTTGAGCTAAGGAGACCTTGGATTATTAAGGTGGGCCCCAAATCTGAAGACAAGTGTCTTGGTGAAAGACACGTAGAGCAGAAGGTGATGTGACCACAGAGGCAGAGATTGAAGTGATGTGGCCATAAATCAAGGAATGCCAATAGCCACTAGAAGCTGGAAGACGCAAGGGATGGATTCTCCCATAGAACCTTCAGAAGGAGTGTGGCCTGTCAAGACCTTGATTTCAAACCTTAGGCCTCCAGAACTTCAAGAGAATAAATTTTTCTTGTGTTAAGCCACCAAATTTTGGTAATTTGTTATGGCAGCCCTAGGAAATGAATACAGTAGAGATTATTGGTGCGAACTGTTATAGAAAACAGACCTTCTCATAGCTTATTGCCATTCAGTCTCTCAATTAACAAGAACATACTGCATCCAGTTTGTTCCAACTCGAGCTAGGTTGTGTGTATTTGAAGTCTACAATCAGACAGTGATTGTCCATAGTTCCTGCTAATAGACACTAAAACAAACAAACAAACAAGCCCATTGTGGTATTTCTTGTTATACATGAGCTTACTTAGGAAGGAACCTGAGATATAGATGTGAGAATACTCATTTTACACTGGAAAAGAGTCTCTTGGCAAAATAATCCAACAGTGGTGTCATTTTCAAGGCTATTGATCATTTACCTGCAATGACCATATTTAGAAAAGCAATGAGCTCATTAGAGGAAACAAGGAATCCAATTTCATTAGGTATTAATGCTCAGGGGCACACTATGAGATTGCTTGGTATTCACACTTGGTTAAGGTACGTGAGAATAGTGGCTGTAATTAACTAAACTTCTGTGTTAATATAGCACTTACTGGAGAAACCCTTAAAGGTGCCTTTGTGCACAAAACACAAGGTTAAAAGATTTTATGTTATTTATCATATTTTGGAAAGCCCCTCCTTGTCTAACATATAATCTTCACTTACTGATCCCTATGTTACACAACGGCTTATTAAAGAACTTCCTAAAAGGCAAGTAAATCTAAATTCTGAAAAGTTTTAAGACAAAGTTCTGTTTAAAAAGCAGACTGAGGCTTAAAATATTATGGTTAACCTTTCTTAAAGGGCAAAAATGCAAAATGTTAACTAATAATTCTTATCTTACAGGGTCATTCAAAATAGAAGATGCCAAATTTAAGCTTACTCTTTTAACATGCAATTTATATATTAATAAATGTAGATAATGATACAAGAGGAATTATTTCAATGAATATCTATTAATCCTGAAGTGAAGAGCAGATTAACTCTTGAATGGAGAGAACCTAGTTTATCCAAGATGTAACAATAGAAGTACAAACATGAGGCCAGCATAAATCTCCTAATATTAATTAATTGAAATAATAAAACATAGAGATCTTACAGAACAGTCCAGATTTCTGGCTTCTGTTGGAAACTTGGTCATTCTGGCCACCTAGACTCCTCAATGCCATGTAATAAGAAGTAGCACCAGCTGAGTGACTGCTCCCATGAGGTGGGGCTTCTGCTGATGGGTTCCTCACCCCCCAACCCAGTCTGCCTCTCTCATGGATGTTGACTTCCGGGTTCATTTTGTGCTCCTAACAGACTGTACAGACTGTACATTTTCTGCTCCTGGTTCATAATAAAATTCCTACCCATCGTTCAAGTCTCACTTCACAGATTCTCCTTCTTCCATGACATTCTCACAGTTTCTCCAGCTGGAATTAATTTCTTTTTAGATCATTCCATAATTTGTCCATAGTCTATAGCATTTACAATATTGAATTATTATTTTTATGTGCCTTTATGTACATCTATCTCCCAAGTCTGTCTCTTGTCATCTCTCAAACTTTATTCATTGAATGCCTGTCATGTATCAGTCAACAAACTAGTGAAATTCTGGGATACAGCAATGACCAAGACAGATATGGGACCTTGCTTTCAAGGAGCTTACAGAGTCTTCTTCTTGAAACATAGTAGATACTCAATAGATATTTATTGAGAAAAAAAATTGATCAAGTTTTCAAATCCACACATATTAACTTTTATTTGAACTCTGGCATAGATAATGGTTACTGATGCACTCTATGCATAGTTGATGCTTAATATGCACTTTTAACTTGACCAGATAAAAAAAAAATAGCTGAATCTGGAACTCAGAGCTATTACTTAGACTCCAGAGTTTATACTGATTTGTTGTCAGCCTGGACCCTATCTACACAAGTGGCTCTGGGAAGTGTTTACCATAGGACTCAGGCTGAGCAGGATACCACTCAGAAAAAGCCTTAGGAAACTGTATTGACCATGACTCTTCCCCATTGAATTTATAGTATCCTAATTTATTTCCTTAATCCTGGGATTTCTTACACTGATCTCTTTAGGAGTATTCCATTAAGGCCTCTCTTCCCCAGTCTTTGCTAATTTTTCTTTCCTTATCATTCAGGAAATGTCTACAAGCAGCAACACACAATTTTGCCTACCTTGTCTTGTTTCTTCTAGTTCTGGATGTGTTTGTCTTGCCTCCAAGTATTTTATATATCTTTTGAGAATTAGAGAAACTTAAAAATATTTTAATTCATTGGCATTTATTTTTCTCCAGCTACATGTGAGGAAAAATACACACACACACACACACACACACACGTACACAATAGGCTTAGCAAATATTTATTGTGGACTGGCCACTATCAAATAAGATTTTCTTTGTCAATATGCATTAGATTATAAATGCCTATGCAGTGTGATGTATATGTAAATACAATACATATAGGAGGAAGTGTTCATAAATCAAAAGAAGAGTAAATCATGAAAATGTATTGTTTTAAAAACCACCTTGCATACACATATTATAGGAATTTATACTTTTCACATCACCTTACCATTCTTGTGCTAATGTACTTGAACACTGACAATACAACTTACCTGTTTTCAGTATTTAATTAAGTATATGTATTAAGATACAAAAGTTGTAATAATACTATAGTAAATAGCATGTTTTAATACTAAGACTTAAAACAATTTTGATTTTAACATGCAATGCATTTGAATTTTTTAGATTAGGATTATGAAGTTTTATTTGAATAATTTATATTATTCTGTTTACTATACTGGGCTAAAAAATACAAAAAAAGGTATTTATAAAGATAAGGAAGCAAAATTAAGATAAACATATTAGGTGTTACCTTTTCGTTCTTCTCCATTTAGATGCCATGAATTTATCTGCTAACATACATTTGGTTTAGCTCTATTTACTTACTTGTGGAAAACTGGCTAAAGGTATAAATGGCAAGAATGATATAATGCATTCTTAGTAGGTAAAATAATAACGTTTGTGGCCTTCATGGTTATATTACTTAATTTATATATTTGAACTACTAAGATTCCAGATTTAACATTTCTTGCTTAACTTCTTTAAGCCACATGTTTAATCATTTTAGAATGCATATGAAAGCATAGTACCACAACTTTGCAATGACTGCCACATCAGTTGTGACATATCACAATGCACATTGAGTGAATGACAATAAAATATCAATTCACTCTTTTCTCTCTCCCTTTCTTCATTCTCATCTTTATGTGAAACACCAGGCAAAAAAGCTATATTCTCTGGACCAGAATACCCTCTTCGCCAACCTTATTATACATCCCAGAGAATTAGATTTTTAGTCCCATGTTATTAAAAAGAGGAACCAAACCTATATCTTGAAGTTTAAATTGTAGTAAGATAAAAAATCTTGCCTAGGAGAAGGTGGTAGTCTCCCTACAGAGATACTTCTCACTTATGGCTCAGTGTGTGATTTCCAAAGATCACTTCACGTTACAATTCACTCACTTATTCATTATTTTCATAGATATGCCAAGTATCTTAATTAGTGCCCAATAAATTCATGTGAATCATGAGTTCCCATGATTTGGAAGTTGGTGCTATGTGCAGTAGGAGATCATGAGATGAACAGGAGAATATTTGTGACAATATTGTTGTCACAGGTGTGTGCTGAAGGAGTCTGCAATGAATTAGAAGGTAACACTAGTATATGAACAAGCAGACTACATGCTAGGTATAATAATTTTTATACTTATTTCATTTCTGAAGCAACTGTAGCGTCATTAATGTGATTAGAAATCCCAGGAGAGAACATGATTATGGGGATAAAATAAATTCAAGTATAAGACACTTTCATTTAAGATAATAAAATTCTAATCATAATAGTGTTTGGTATATAACAAGTTTTCAGTAAATAATTAACACAAGATTAACTGAAAAATGGATTAATCTTGTGAAAACATTCTTTCCTTCTGATAACTGAAAGACCAGTAACTTTGTGAAGAAACTATTTTTTTATTTCAGTATCCTTAATGAAGAATTATGTAACTTCCAATTTAGTTCATAGTAATAATATTATTTATTCATGATTTCTTTTTCTTTTTGAAATGTATTTAATGAATAACTAATGCTACTTTCCCTCTATTGTCTGCCTTATTCCCTGGTTAAACAAGAAGGGAGCAGTCATAAGTAAAAAAATGGGCAAACCACAGCTCAGCGAAGTAAACAAAATTTCTCCAAGAGAATCAATAGCGAAAACAGGAATAGAACTTAAATCTCATATCTCTCCCTTCAGTGAACATTATACAAAATGTCATCTCCTCCTCCAGAACAAAAACAAAACAATAAACTGCAAATAGACAATAATGTATCTCTCATTTATTGACTGATTTGTATTCGCCTGGTACTGTGGTAAATGCTTTAGGTACACAAGCTCATTTAATCCTCACAAGACACTTATGATGTGCATATTATTCTTTTACAGAAGAGGAAATGTGCTTTATAGCAATTTAAATGTCTGCAATTTAAATATATGTAAGTATTGCCTGGCAGTGTGGGATTTAATCTCAGGTCCTCTACCATCAAGTCCAACCTGTAAACTTCCTCACCATAAAGCCTTGTATTCCCAGTCGCCTTGAGGTGCTATATAAAAATCTAAATGAGGACCAAATAGTGAGGTGGTCCAGGCCTATTGCTGCTTGATATCTTCTGTATAGAGACTAGTTTTTCTCCATTTACTCTCTTGGTAAGTGACTCTGCCATTCTTCCAATTGCCTAAAAACAATAAAATGGATTTGCACCCTGACTTCTCCCTAGAATCAGTTCCTTTCCCCACATGCAATCATCAATCCTATTGATTAGAGTTCTTTAGAGCTTCCCATATCTTTACATGTCTCTCCATGCTTGCTGCCTTGATAGGCCAGACCACTGTGGCTTCCCTTCTGTTCTATGGCAAAGACCTGCCAATTAGTCTCCCTAACTTCATTTTACCCTTTCTAACCATACCTCACAAGTAGCCAGAATAACCGATCTATGTGAAACACATGCAAGCTTTACAGCAAAGGACCTTTCTCCACTGTGTAAGATCTGTTTTACGTGAGCACAAAGCCTTTGATGACCAAGCTCTTATATTCTCTTCCCTACATTGGAAATTCTTACCGTGCTGAGATGGCCCAAAGCCACAGATATTGCTCTCATACCTGGATCTCTGCCCATACTCTTTCCTGTGCTTGGAATACTCGCTACTTCTCCCTCCCTCATCTGGTCTTCAAGTCTCAATTTAGGTATTTCTTCTTCCAAGTTGCCTTTACTCATTAGCCAAGATTGGGCAAGCTGGCTGCTTGGAGTTATTTGTTATGATGGCACTTGCCACACCATACTGTAACTATGAGTTCTCTTGTCTGTCTCCCTCAGTAAGCTGGGAGCAACCTAAGGTAGATCCAGTTTGCATCTTCCTTCCTAACTGGTACCCATCACAGCACAGGGGAGACCGAGAGAAAGGGAAGGAAACAGAGATGAAGGAAAGACTAGCAGAAAGAAAAAGAATAAGGAGAGGAAAAGCATAAGAGATGGAAGAGAGAGGGAAGGGAAAAGGCAAAAAGGAAGGAGGGAAGGGATAAAAGAAGATGAAGGGAAGGACAGGAAGAAGAAATTCGTAAGGAGACAAGGAGGACGGAAGAAAGGAAGGGTGTATGAAGTTACAGAGAAATGGAGAACGTGCGCACTAGGTTCTTAGCGGAAGTTTTGAGGGGAGAGGCTGTGGTCACCATGGATTCTTCAGTGACCCTGGGATGGCAGACAGTCATAGCCAAGGAGTCCTGGGGTTAAAGAATGTGAAGACTCAGGAAAACAAAACAAAACAAAACAAAACAAAACAAAACAAAACAAAACAAAAAAACTTTAAAACAATGCAGTTTGCTTTGTTTTGTAATTGAAGAAGCTGACCTGAAGGCTGAGCCAGGGCTTGCACGAATACAGGTAAGATGTGAACATGGGCTGGATTAATCTTAAAGCCCAAGTTCTGTCCATGTGTGGGTTTTCCCAGAGACACAGGATAACCAGTGATGATGGAGTAGAATGGGGGCTTAGAGCCACTGGTCCCTGGTTTGGGGTTGTGCACAGTGCCATTTGTGGGCCATTTCTTTTTTTTTTCCAAACATTTTTACTTCATGCAAAGGACTTCTCTCTTCAAGGGAGGCATGAGGAAGGCAATATAATATGTTACACAATTTTGAGTATTCTCCAGTAAGACAAAAGAATATTTGAGCTCTTTCTGTCTCTTGGCCCCGCTTATTCACCTTAATCCTCTAACAAGCCCTGAACTTCTCTCATTCTCTACGTTTGCCATGTGTCCTCTGGTCTGGAAGTCCCCTGCTGCCATCTCTACCTTTTGAAATCCTTTGTGTCTTCTGGAGGCTTTGCTCAAATGCCTTTTCCTCCCTGAGGCCTGCTGCAACAAGGGATAATCATTCTATCTTCTTTGCTCCAATGGCATATTGTTCATTTCTTTCTCAAATATGAACTGGCCTGTGCCTTTCATTATAGTTTCGTGGGTATCTTTCTTCCTCACTAAATGCCCACTCCTGGAAGACAGGACTCACTCAAGCTTTATCTCTGCCTCCCCTGGTAGGATCAGCACAGTACTCTTTACATCCGTACATTTCATATTCGTTATGTTGAACTGAACTGCAGAATCTATTTTCCAACTCTGATGCCTACATCCCCCTATAAGATTCACAAAGCCAACGAAGCTAAAAATTCATAATACTGCTTTGTGTTTAAAAACTCCATAGGTTAAAAAAAATGCTCCATAGGTAAGTGTTTTAAAGCACTTTTGTTGTGTCAACTCTTGTCCAGTAGTGGTTTAAAGTGAGCTGTTAATATGGACCAAAGATGATATACCCATAAGGAAGGAAGCAAGGAGAAAGAAGAGTAGAGTTGAGACAGTGAGTATCAGAACCCCCAAATCTATGGATAATTATACACCTTTATATACTGGCCAACTGACAGAGAAATTATCATGAGTGATCCCTGTCCTTTTAAAAATATTAATAAAGAGATTGTTGGAGACAAGAGATCGCATTTGTCCCAGGGATTTTGTTGTAATGTGGAGGCTTCTTGGGAAATGTTTGTGTAATACATTTCATGTATGAGAAATAAGAAAGAAGCTAAGAAATACTATTGTCCAAGGTTAGCAAAGATTTACTTGGGGTGAATAACCCAGGCTGCTCATTCCATTCATTTTAACTAGCAGTGTTCTTGCACAGAGCAGATGGCAAATTGGGTGGATGCTGAAATCAAAGCAAGAAGGTGCTTTAAGTGCCAGGACTCTCAATCTCTCTCAGCAAGGTCTGACCCTTCCTAAACTTCCATTTCTTATCCAGTGAACTTAGTAATGTTGTCAGCTTAGGCAGAAAGATTTTCAAATTGTTTTAGAAAATATTTTAATAGTGCTTTTAGATAAGATTTTACATATTTGTAAAAAAAAATTATTTCTACTTTGCTGGAGCCCAACACATTTGGAAATTAATCTCCTACTACCGGTAATCCCGATTCTGGTGAGCTAAGGGCAAAAGACATTTTTATCTGTGCTTTTCTCTGAGCACTGCTCAAAGGGCGTTCTTTTTTCATTCACCATTTATAGGCACAGCCAGATAAAATACATCACTGGACTCGGATATAGCAGATATCCTTTGCAGTATTTCAATTCTGTCGCAATTTTGAGAAACATAATTTTCTGGTGCTAAAGAAGTATTTATAACTAACTCTGTTGGTTTTGAAATGCCATGTAGAAGTCGGAGGAAAATTAAAGGCCAAAATAATAATAATAATAAACGCAAAAATAATACACAGCAATATAGAAAGGTTATTACTCTTCATTTCTGCCTCCAACTTGAGAGTCTAATAAATAAAATCGGGAGAAGAACACATAAACTAGCACTTGGGTAGCTTTCCTAAACGTCATAACGGTGACAGTAGAGCATTTGTAAGAACAAAGTGTTCCCCTCAGGATGTACATGAGAGAGCCAGTTGGGTTGCTATAGCCTTTTAGTTCCTGATACATCGTCTCTTTTTCTTACCTACATTTTCTGGAGCCTTATTAATGAATAGGAGCTGATTTTGAAGATCGGATTTTTTTACTCAGTTCTACCTCTCTCAGATTCCTAGAGCCACAGGAAATAACTGTAAACTTCAAAATTGCTTCTTCTGAGCTTCTGCAGTAAGAAAAATAAAATGCTTCAAATGTGAACCACTCACTCATTTCTTACGTAGCAGTTGACTTCCAAGAACAACTTATATGTGAGAGGGTTTTGTAAATCCACATCTGCCCCCTGTACCTCAGGACACACTGCAAAGGCTTGTCCTCCCTCAGAGTACTTGTTCCTACTCAGAGACTCCTTAAAAATAATAGTTTTCTCTTGCACAGTAATTGGGTAAGTTTGATATACCTTGAGTTTGATTACTCAGTTTCTTAAATTATCACTTAAGAGAGGGCTCTCGTGTTACTCATAATGTTCTCCTCAAGATTAGAAAGTGTTTGGTTGCCAGAAAGGATGTCACTGGAATGTTATTCAATTTAGTATACGCAGCAGTGGAACAGATGAATTTCTGGAGGACTCAGTGGCAGGGGTTATGTAATTACCCTTGTGTGAACTTAGCCTCATGAAAACAGAGGGATTATTCAGTTACCCCATTTGTAAAATGGGATAACACCACCACCTACCTCATAGATCAGCTGTGATGATGGAATGAGCTAAGAAGGTAAGACTCAGTAAGTAGTAAGTAAGGAAAAGTCCATCCATGTTGGCTATTATTTCTTTCATTAATCCTGATAAAATTTCCTGAGACTGAGAGAAACTTTGCACAGCCTTGGGTCAGAGAAAGAAGGCGTTGACTTCTTACCTCCAGGGAATCGTCAGCATTCACCATCCAACAGTCTGTCCAGGTGGCCACGACCAAGAACCCAGTAGAGAAAAAGGCAAAGAAGCAGGCGGTGTACTGGAGAAGACCTCTCATGTTGGCGAGCAGCCTGTCTGGAAGGGACACATGGGCAGCTGTCAGCCCTGGGCCCCCTCAGGTAGCTGGAACTCTGTCCGTCCTCTGAGCTGCTGGTACCTGGGGATGTGAAAACACCAGGCTTTTACTTTCCCTCACACCCCACTGCAGACGTCTTAAGTTGTAGTGAGAGTAATGCGAACAGGCTGTAACCCTCGGAGGGGTCCTGGAGGTCATTATCCAAAGCACCCAGCCTCCAATCAGAAGCCAGGGCAGAGAAAGGGCTGAGTGTGTTCTGGGTGGGGGAGAAAAGGAGCCCTGGTAACATGTTCTGCCCAGAGTGTGGGCTGATGGGAGATGATGGTCACCTGGGGCACATGGCAAAGCCAAGATGGGGAGAAGGAAGAAGGGTCACACCCCATGCTGACGCCTGTAAACTGATCTTTCTCAAGCCCTCCAGGGAAAGTGAGCTATTCTCCTCCCTCCTCGGTAAGGAGGCTACACGGTTGACTGCGTGCTATTTTATTATGAGGACCATTTTAATATGCGTTGACTACCTTAGACAGACAGGCCACTGGTGCAACTATGCTAAATAAGTGGTAGCTCCAGGGAGTTTGCATTCCACAGTGCTGGACAGGACGGCCCCTTGAAGGGGTTCCAGTACCTGGCCCCAGGTGGAGCCCAGCTCCTAACCTTTGGGCACTGCAGAGTGGGAAGCCACCCGCATTCACATCCACTCAGCTCTGCGTGGAGAGCCTGGCTCTGAAGCTGAGGGGCTGAGGGCACCTGGGCTTTGCTCTCTGTAAAACTGGAGGTACTAATGCCATCTTCATGAGCTGTTTGTGAGAATTGACATTGTGTCTGCATATCATTTAGAAGAGTAGTTGACAAAAGTACCTGAATGGTAAACATTAGCATGACCAAGAATCCCCTCCCTATAGGATTACTTTTCTCCCATGGACCACTGAATGAATATATGTCAAAAAAAAAATCCACCTGCTTATATTAGAAAAAATGATTGTTTAAAAAGATTTTATTTACTTATTCATGAGAGACACACAGAGTGAGGCAGAGACATAAGCAGAGGGAGAAGCAGGCTCCATGCAGGGAGCCCCATGCAGGACTCGATCCCGGGACCCCAGGATCATGACCTGAGCTGAAGGCAGATGCTCAACCACTGAGCCATCCAGGCGTCCCTAGGAGAAAGGATTAAAAAAAAAAGTTTTTGATACGGCAGCAGCAACTGGAGTTTTACCTATATCTGAGTGCATAGTCTTATTGAGTATAAATACTTGCAAAAGCATACAGGTGCTCATTTTATCATCACCAGACTCCTCTAAACTAACACCAAAAATTGAAGTGATAATAATGAAAACTATTTCATATGGTTCTTAATCCAAGAGAAAGAGAGAGATAGAAAAAGAAGGAGTTGGTGAGGAACAGAAGAAGAATTACAAATAGGTCATAACTTTGGGAAAAATCAGCAGAGAGTTATTTTAGGAATAGCTCAAGGAAGGATTACTTTCTTTTCCCAACTTAAAAATAATTGGGTTATACTATTTCAGGTAAAAGGCTAAAATCAGTATTGATACAATGTCCTTTGAGGATATATTAAAATAATAAGCTTTTATGACTAAAGTTTGTATTTTCTCATCTTAATTCACTTGTATTCAAATATATAAAGTGTAAATTTAAAAGTGACCTGAAGCATAAAGATATAAAACCATATGTGGAATATAAACCTAGTTGTCACCATAAACAAGGTTAGGATATATATGTTTTATATATATAAAAATATATATATATACACACATATATATTTGTTTTGTATATGTATTATATAATATAATTTAAATATATATTTGCTTTATATATATATTCGTTAAGGTAGTTATCATTAATTTGTAAGGTGCATTAGAGATGCTTTCAATTTTACTTATTTTATTGACTTATTTTACTTGACAATTGGGAAAAATAATGTTTGTTTTTTAAAGTGCTCATTGAAAGAATGGAATTATCTGTGGTGAAAGGCAGCCACAATGCACACATGCTACTTTGGTGAGTCACAAATCTTTCCCTGTGCCCTAAAATCTAAAATGTTCACGCTCTATTGATCTGGGAGAGGAAACCCATTCCAAAAGCACACAACCCATTACAGGAAAAGTCCCGGACTTAGCAGCGAGCTTTCCACCCAGGGACCTTTCCCAATGACTATTCCTGCTAAGAGCACAAAGATTTGAGTTCCCAATGACTATTCCTGCTAAGAACTCAAGATTTGAGTTCAAGAAACTGGACATGGGGACCAGGTGTCAACATGTTATAAATGTCTTGTATAAAATTCTGATTCTGAAACACATGACCATGCTTTGAGAGACTCAGAAGGACAGAAGAAAAATCAGCATTGAAACCAGAATATGATTTTTCGGAGTCAAATACTATAGATCACAAAGAGAGATATCAGAATTGTATTTTTGGTGCTGTCTCTTCCCTAATAAGTACCAATAGCAGGTCCCAGATCCCAGTAACAGGATTTTTTTTTAAGATTTTATTTATTGATTTGAGAGGGAGAGAGAGAGAGAGAGAGAGTGTGTGTGTGTGTGTGAGAGAGAGAGAGAGAGGGCACGAGCAGGGACAGAAGCAGAGGGAGAAGCAGACTCCCTGCTGAGCAGGGAGCTCATAGGGCTCAATCCCAGGACCCTGGAATCATGACCTGAGCTGAAGGCAGATGCTTCACTGACTGAGCCACCCAGGCGGCCCCAACTGTCAGGACTTCCTGGAGAGGATGAAGCGAGGGAGAAAACCCTGAGCACACATATGATTTTACATGCAAACACAAACATGCACACATGTATCTTGGGAAATCAGAGACTCTTCCCCCAGAAAGGTATAGACGGTAACTTAATTTATTTAATTCCCCAAGTTATACTGGACATTGCATATGGTTGAATCCAGAGGTACTAGTCCTGCAACTATAAGACCATTCCAGAATCAAAAGTTTAACACCTTTAGAGAATAACCTAAGACAATCAGGTTTAAATATTCTTTCTGGGGCTGAGGCCATAATATGAATGGGGATCTAAGAAAAGAAGAGCCGTATTGATTAACAGAGTCGGAAGGACTTCATGGTGGAATGTGTGTGCATTTCTAAGGAGGGTTTAAATGTGCAGGCAGCTGCCAGGATGGAGGGTGTAGAAGCAGCGCGAATCACTCACAGGCCTGTACAGGCAAATCCCTTTTGCTCTGGACTGCAATAATTAGCTTCATCAACTCAATCCCAGTTCGGTTCTGCTCCGCACAGCACACATTCATGGACAGCCTACTCTGACTTCAGCTCTGTGCTCGGTTCTGGGGACACAGCACAGAAGGAAGATGGAAGACCTAGGCCCCGACTTTGAGAAGCTGCAGGGAGTGGCCCAGAGCCAGGCTCATGGTGGGAAGGGAACAAGTCCATCAGGTAACTCTGAATTCAGCCTTTTGTTTTGTTTTGTTTTTTTTGTTTGTTTGTTTGTTTTTTTGTTGTTTTTGTGTGTGTTTTTTTTTTTTTTTTTTTTTTTGTGAATTCAGCCTTAAATTACAGTTCAACTTCCAAAATCAGGGCCCAGCACACGAGCTAGAAACACACAGGGCTTCCCAATGTAGTATAAGCACAAAGGACGATTATGGCCACGCATGTGGCACAGCAGTGTTGACAAAATATTTTCAAACGCATTATCTCATCTGAGCTTCCTGAAGACAGCTTTGTTTTGTTCACCAGTGCATCCCGAGTGATAAAGATCCTGTCTGGCAGCCAGTAGGTCTTAACAAATCTAAGCTGAATTTAATTGACTCCTCCCAGCTCCCACATTTTACAGAAGAGGAAGTAAGGTTGGACTTGCTCTTTGTGAACCATTCAGCATCCCCCAGGATCAGTGCTGGGCTGGCCGAAGCGATGTTATGATTTTTGCAACTCCGGAGCTCTCAGTTTTGCAGGAGTCCTAAGGTATTTTGGTGCATTCATCCATAGTCTGGGTCCCCATGGGCCCACACTTCTGCTGGTTGAAGCTTTAGAGCCACCTGGTGAGGTGAGGGCCTCCCTGCCTCGCCACTGGGCAGCCCGTCTGTGAAAGGAGCTCATTGTACCAAGGGAAAGACTGCATTTGTCCCGTTGGCCTGTAGGTGGAAGCAGCTCTGCGTTGGGTTGAGAAAGCCAGCAACGTGTTTTCCTGTTAACTCTGTTGTTCCTGTTAGTGTCACAAACTGTTCCTTCTAGCTATGCTCTTTATAATGACACAAGTCCTTAGACGGAATAGTTGATTTATACCACAGCTTATGAATGATTTCCTCATTCCTTTTTAATTGCCCAGTACCCACTGGAAAAACCTAGACAATAAAACCAGTTGTTGCGGCCAAAGGCCATGCCAACTACAAGGAATAGCAAAAGACGTCGGTGGTTAAAAGCTTGGACCTCAGAGTCAGGCAAACCCGAGTTCAGGCTAAGCTACTTAACACACGTGAGTTCCTGGGCAAGCTACTTAATTGCTTGCTCAATAAAATGAGAATTATGAATTCTGCCTAAGATGGCTGTGAGGAATAAATAACATTTTTCAAGGTCTTAATACAGTGCCTGGGAAGTAAGAAACAATCAATGAATTATGATTTCAGAGTAGATGAGACGAATGCCCTTTCCCTAGGCTTAGAGTGAGGTGTGGGAACGCTCACCCTTCTCCGTGGTGACAGGGAAGTGGGACTTAATACATACCGCTGGCTGTCTCCAAAAATATCTCCTAATAATTTATCTCCCTTCTTGCCATTCACTGGGTATGGTGCTGGGAGTTGGGGGAGGGGGGTGAGGAGGCAGGGCTGAGATAGCTGGGCCGCTACGAGTTGTGAAACAGGTTCTAAGACACCTCTTTTGTGCAACTTCTGCCTGGGGTCTCTCTTCTCATTGTGGAATGTGGTCCTTATTGTCTAGTGACCTCAGCTGAAACTGAGACTACAATTGAAAAAGCTAGTATACAGCCTTATGTGATATTAGGCTGATTTTTAGTATTTATCCTGGCTAGATCGTGCTTGGATTTGTTGTGTTTACTTCTGGGTACCACCTTTTAAAGTAAACTGGAGCCCTCTTCTAGAGGAGAAGCTTCTAGTTAGTCAAGTTAGTGAGGAAGTTGGTAAGCATCTCCTAGTAGGTATGCCTGCAGAGCATTAGGGTGAAGAGGGCATTTTAAATCTAAATAAAGGAGACAGCAAACATGATAGTGGGCTTTAAATAATAGGAGGAGGGGATCCCTGGGTGGCTCAGGGGTTTGGCGCCTTCCTTTGGCCCAGGGCGTGATCCTGGAGTCCCAGGATCGAGTCCCACATCAGGCTCCCAGCATGGAGCCTGCTTCTCTCTCCTCCTGTGCTTGTGCCTCTCTTTCTCTCTCTACATCTATCATGAATAAATAAATAAATCTTTAAAAAGTTGAAAATATATTAAAAAATAATAATAGGAGGATTGCCATGTGAGAAAGAAATGATGATCTTTCCAGGAGGCTTCAGAGAATATAACTATATATATATATATATATATTAAAGCATAGAAAGGCAGGATTATATTTGATTGAGGGCAAAAATTACAACAATTAAAACTCACTGAAGGATTGCCATGTGAGAAAGAAATTATGATCTTTCCAGGAGGCTTCAGAGAATATAACTATATATATATATATATATATATATATATATATATATATATATATATTAAAGCATAGAAAGGCAGGATTATATTTGATTGAGGGCAAAAATTACAACAATTAAAACTCACTGAAGGAAAGTGGTCTGGTCTGGTATGTCAAAGGTTTCCTGACATTGGAGATATTCAAATCGAGGAGGGATTACCACTGTATAGAGTTCATGCATCAGTTTATGATGGGATACTTGAACTTTCCAATTTGGAGAATTCTTGGGAGAGCATGAAGTCCTGGAAATTTTATGTTCTTGATTTGTCTCTTACCTTACATAGAATGTGAGTCTTACTTAAGCCAAGTCTCAGAGGTGACACAGTGAATCATTCATCAAAATTCACACCTCAGTTCAGCAGCAATGCATACATCACTACTCATTCTGTAACTTATTTCACCTAGAAAAACAAGACTTCCATCATGGTACAGTGCAATTCAGCTTCCAAGGGTGCTTTGGGTGAACCATGTTGGAATAAAGCTGGTGCCAAAGGTTAGCATTTTACTCCCTCTGAACTTAACACATAACTCACAAAAGCCATCCCAACATGAAACTCTTGTCTTGAATGGCCCACACCCCTCCATATACATCCTTATGTTCAGTATCAAATTGATATTATGTGAATCTCACAAGCTGAACTTTTTTCAACTGACTCAAACACATTCAATTTGCTATTACTAATGTTTTCTCACCATTTTTCATTTCCGTCTTGCTTTATCAGCACATATATAAGTGTTCACTTACAGAATCAGTCTCAGCTCCTCTTTTTAAATTGCAATGGCCATGTGAATGGCGACTGCGCAGTGTGTCCTTGACCTGTGCTGGGCAAGGAAACACTGACATTGTCAGGGAACTGTAGGAGATGCTTTTATAAACTGTCAGGCTGTGTCCTTATCACTGCCCTTGTGCCCACATTTACAATCCACTGGGCTCAATTAATATAGCCTTTGTTCAGCATTCTGGAGGGACAATTGCATAAAGAAAGTTCCTATCAAGGCAGTGGATTGCTAACTTCAATTTCATTCGATACACTGGTGCTAAACGACATCAGTGATAATACAATGTTATCAAGGGTCTAGAGGTAGAAGAAAAGGCATAAGATGATGAAATAGCCAGCGCTCTGCTATATTCATAGTTTAGTATATGTTTAAGACAAGAGAGAAAAATGAGGCTGGAGGGGCAGATTATAGTCACATTGTGGAACATATTCAATTCCAGATTGAGGAGCATGGATTAATTTACCGTTTATTGAGTCAATGAAAGTTTTAGACAAGAAAGAAAGAGTGATTGATTAGCAGGGAGATTAGAGAACATCCCTTTTTACTGCTAACTGGAAACTTAAATCCTATCTGCCCTAACCTTTAGCCTTTAAACCACAGTGACCATCAACTAGGTATGGGGAAGCATATATAAACAATGCCTAGTCAATTAATTATATTTTAGGAAATTACCTTTACTCTTTCCCTTGCTCTTTGCCCTACATCACCCAGTACCAGTGCTTCGTCTTCCAATGGCTTTTGGATTCAGAGCCTTTGGACTTTATCTGTCATTTAAATCCCACTACTGATCCCTTGGACTTGCAAAGTGACCAGATGCCCTAGTTTTTACATTTGGTTGTCCCTAGGACCTGGCTTGTACCCCCCCTCCCGGCCTGTCTGAGTAATCTCTCCCCCATCCTGCTCAACTATGGTCCCTGGAACCCCAACTTGTATTGTTCATTTGTAAACCAGTTTCCTTCTGCCCACCAAAGAGAAACAACTCCAAGCTTGCTTGGCCCTCTGATTCCTTGGCATGTGACTTAAAACCCTACTGATTAGAAACAAATTCATCAGCCTTGTTCTTTTTTTAGTTTTTTTTTTTTTTTTTTTTTTTTTTAATTCAGAGAGAGAGAGAGAGAGAGAGAGGCAGAGACACAGGCAGAGGGAGAAGCAGGCTCCATGCAGGGAGCCCAACGTGGGACTCATCCACGGTCTCCAGGATCAGGCCCTGGGCTGCAGGCGGCGCTAAACCGCTGAGCCACCCAGGCTGCCCCCCTCGTTCTTTTTTTAATCTCCATAATTTGCCTATACTTTTTATGTCCAGCATTATTTTCATAGTCAGCCTTGTGCTGGAGAAACAGTATGAAGTGAAAAGAGAACAGAAATGCAAAGGACTTGATTTTTTTTTTCAACCCCTCTTATCCCTAGAATAACCCTGAGTTGAAATAGTTTTTCTCTTTCATAGAGAACATGGAGACCTAAGTGTTTTGGTAATCAATCAAGCCACAGGAATGTTTTATTAGTTAGAAATAGATACAACACAATGTCCTCCAGCGCCCTGGAGGATTGCTTGGGGAAGGGCGGAGGAGAGGAAGTATGGTGGGAGCATTTTGCTATTCCCTCTCCATATCCTATGCTTCATGTGAGTGAACCATTTCTGGAACCACAAGTACCCTGACCTTTCCTAACTTGTATCTTTGCTCATATTGCTTTGTCTCCAGGACCCCAAACCTATGTATTCTTCAGGATGCCTTTTTCAGAAAACCTGTTATTAATAACATGGAACAAAACTTTTATTTCCTAATACTTTCTCTGTACATCTTGTGATGGTTAACTTTATGTTATCAACTTGAGTGGGTCACAGGTGCCCAAGAGGTTTAGGAAAACATTATTCTGGGTGCCTCTGTGAGGATATTTAGAGCGACGTTAACATTTAAAGCGGTTTACTAAGTAGATTGTCCTCCTTAATGTGGGTGGGTCTCATTCAATCCTCTGAAGGCCTGAATAGAACAAAGCTAAACTTCCTCCCAGAAAGACAGAATTTTTCCATCAGGCTGCCTCTGAACTGAGACCTTAGCTTTTCTCTTCCCCTCAGACTTAAACTGAAACATTTGCTCTTCCTAGGTCTGGAGACTGCCAACCTTCAGATGAGAACTGTATCATTGGTTCTGAGACTTGCAGACTTTGGACCAATTCTTCTGGGTCTCCCTCTTAACTATATATATATATATCCATATACACACACATACATACACACATATACATATATATACATATATATATGTATATATATATATCCCACATCCTATTAGTTCTGTTTCTTTTTTTTTTTTTAGTTCTGTTTCTTAATAGAACCCTGACTACTAATATACTTCTCATAAGACAACAATTTATATTACCCCTACTTTGCTTGCTCAGTTCTTATCAATGCAACTCCCAGTCTCTAGTCATTATAAAAGTTTTTTTCTTAACCTCTGGCTATTTCTGTCTCTGAATATATATTTATGCTCTTTCTTCTGGCTGGGATGCTTTTTATTTTTCCTTTCATTTATTATAATCTTAATCATCATTAGCTTCATGAAGCCTGACTTGCTACGGTTAGCTCACTCTCCTCTCTGTCCATTGGACTTGTAATCAATAGCCACATAGTTTAGCATGTCATTGTTTCAAGTTTTCTATATGTAAGTTTGATGTCTCCAGATGATGTTTAACAGAACAAAACTTTCCAGTAGATAGTGGGTGTTAGGCATAAGATTAGGCTTGATATCCAAACATCAATAAAACATCATTCAAGAAATTTGCAGTCAAATAGGAAAATAGAGAGAGGAAGATGATAGATTGATCGCAGGATCTTGTGTTGAAATATATGTTTCTGAAAAATGTTTTACGAGCATGAACGATGGAGTGATTAATATCTCTAGGCAATCATTACTAATTCTTCATGGAAGAGAGCATTGTTGATTTAGTACTTAAACAACAAGAATTCACTGAGCTCAAAGATGGAAAAATAGTGTTACTATCAAGAGAACAAAAGCCCAAAGGTGCATCACATTATTGAGGAATGAGTTTGTGACAACCATCCTATAAGCAAATGGGGCAGAGATTTTTTTCCTTTTTTTTTTTTTTTTTTTTTGCCTATGCTTTAGATGCTCAATAATGCAATAATGTAGGGTGCCTGGGTGGCTCAGTTGGTTAAGCATCAGGCTCTTGGTTTTGGCTCAGATTATGATCTCAGGGTTGTGAGTTTGAGCCCCACATCGGGCTCCACACTCAGTGCAGAATCTGCTTGTTTTTCTCCCTCTGTTCCTTCCCCTGCTCATGCTTTCTCTATCTCTCAAATAAATAAATAAATAAATATTTTAAAAATGAATACATGTATGACAACGCTGAGTACTGTATTTACATCATTGTAGAATCTCACATGTTGGGGTTGTTTGTTCCAGAATATAAGCATCCTGGAAATATAAATTGTACCTACTTTTTATTGAATTCCAGGGTTCAATAAATATATGTTGAGTGAGTGAATACAGTAATAAATGAGTTCCATGTGCAGGCATCGTGTTGGAAACTCATCAAATAACAAAATATTCCAGTGGGGGAAGAATATTCACTAACATTTAGACTCTTAACAGATATTTACCAACTTTCAGAAAAAGATAAAAGTTTACTGTGCACATTCTAAATAGATCCTTCCACAGTGACCTGGTCATAGTATAGTTTATTTAGAATATATTTTACATGTAAAAGGCAGGACATTTTAATAGGAAATATTAGAATTCCATATATATGGTTCAGTCCCTTTGCACTTTAGATTTCCTTAGCTTTTATGATAATGAAGGAGCTTTAATAATTGTCCAGTAAATTCGATCATTGTAGATAGTCAATTTATGTAACTGAGATACAAAACAAAACTTTAAGTAAATTTCTTTACCTATGCTTCAAATTGATAAAAGGTTTATCTATATACCACTTTTTAAAGAATTAATGGAAAGAACTCTGTATCGACTTAACTTAGTTATATTTAACTGGAGTTCATGACCATTTTCACTCACATTATTTCATTTTGTATTTAAGACATAATGATAAAGGTGTCGTATCACCATTTTGCAGATGAGGAAAACGAGGACCATGTGTTGAATGACTTAACTAAACTGACAGAACCAGAAAGGGACAGAATCAGAGTTTGGATCTCAGACAATCAAAGTGGAACACAGGCAAGTGTCCAATGGAAACTATGAAAGCCAACGGAGATGACTCAGGGAAATGGAAGTCCTTCTGAGGAGACTAAGGCCTACTCACAGCTGGCAAATATTCAGGGATGCTTCTACTCCACCTGGTATCTATCCAAAATCCTGACTCCATAAAATCCTAAGGCGGGATTCAGATGTTAGATCAATGTAATATTGAATAGGGTACCATTCAGGTCTGGCACTCATAATATTTGGATTATCATCTTGGTACTACATAAGCTCTCTACTGAAACTATGAAGCAAGTCACGTTACTCATTTGAATTTATCAGTGAAATAGTTTCAACCAATCTGCCCTCAGGGTAGCAGGGAAATTGAGTGACATCACTCATGAAAGGTGGAAGGTTCTATTGTACTATGTATCCTGTTTCATACATAGGTAGAAACTTTGTATAGAAACATTGTAAAGTTCCACCCTCCTTTAGAACGACCTTCCCCTGCCACTCAGGCCTTTTCCCTCTCTCCCAAACCAACCCACTGAAATCATCTTCATCTTTAAGGAATTTCTCAAATGCTATCTTCTCATGAGTACACTGTGAGGTCCCCATTTGTGTGTACTCTCTCCTTTGAATTAATATTAACTCTTGGCTTATAATGATAATATATATGACATATAATGATAGTAATAATAACAATTATTATTATTATCATTACAAACATTTATTGAGGGCTTATTACATGACACAGACTGAGCTCATTGCTTTTCAAATATCATGTATTTTCATTCTCCCAGAGATCAGAAGAGACCATTGCTATTATAAACACACGTTATGGATGAAGAAATAGGTGACTAGAGTGATATTTTAACCTATCCCAATTTTTACAACTGCTAAATAATGGAGCTGTGATCCCAGATCAGACCAACTCCAGAGAACATGGTGCATATACTACTATGTGATATAGACTTCCACTTTGCATTAGAACCATACTTTTTCATACTAGATCACTGACAACCCATGGTTAAAAGCAGAAGGAGACCTTAGAGATGATCTTGTTTAGCCAGGTCATTTTATAGTTGAAGAAAAGGAGATTCCAGGAAAGTATCTTACCTAAGGTGACACAACTGTTAACGAGACAAGACCAAAATCTCTTCCACTTTTCCCTTTCCACCATGTCTGTAAGATTTGTAAGGGCATAGAGGGCACCTTCTTTATCCTCTTGCCACCTGCAGCATTGCACACACAGCTTCCTACAGCAAATGCTTGAAAATGATTTTTTTATTTGTTTCTATAATCAAAGATCACTAATTAGAACACACAGGGATATCAGAGCATGTTATGTTTGTTAATGTCATACATTAAATGCAAACTACTGAGTAATGTTCTTGCAAATATAAGAAGATTTAAACAGATGATCAAAACATTGGTGAATAACATTTTTTTGTTTGTTTGACTTTATTTTTTGTCAGAGATCAACTAAAGATCAACCAAATTCTATTAAGCCAAACAGATTTACAGAGATGAAACTAGCTAAAAGTGATAAAGCCAACAGTGGGGCCTAGAAGTGAAAGTTCTTATGATTAGAAGAAGACAATCATGTGACCTTCCATTTTAATGAAATGTTCCAACCACTAAGTTGAAACAGTGAAAAAAAAAATTTCCTTGAGGATCAAATGCATTAGCAGGAATTTCTTTGTATCTCCTTTACCACATTGTACTCCTCTACCCTTTTAAAGGCTCCGATTATTATCAAGAGAATATACAAAGAATTTAGCATGCATGCAAGAACTTTCCCCATCTGACCCTTTTCTACTTCTCTAGATCCACCTATTATGACTCCTTAACATGCACGCAGTTCCTTTGAACAAGTAACATTCTCTGGCATCTGGACAAGGCCTTTTCCTCTGTCTGGAAGATCCCTGCCCTTCCTCTTTCCTTGCCACTTAAAGGACTCCTCTTCTTCCTTCTAGATGCAGGTTTTATTATTTCATAAGTTATGGACTTTTAAAACTGTTTGATCATCAAACAGTCTCCATCAACCTGAGGAGTTGTTATCAAAAGGCAGATAGCTACAGAGATTGTGATTTCCAGGCATCAAAATTTCTTAAAAGATCTTTGGAAGATTCTGGGATATCACTGCCTTAGACTCCTCAGAGCCTATCCCTTCCAATGACATCAGTTATCAGACTGTAATTGTGTGTCTCCTCCCAACCTGGTTGGGAGCTCCTTATTGGCAGAGAAGACCCTTCTATTTCTCTAATGCCACCTAGCATTAGGTCATTAATCAAGGTTGTATAAATAAATGAAGTTGGTAAATCATCAGCTCTTTTCTCAAATTGTTTCCTCTGCCTACAATATAAGCATATTCATTCTTTTATTTTCTGATAAGCTTTTCAGATCCTCTTGGTTAAAGTTGATATCTTCTTACTGTATATTATCACTGTAGATGTTTTTGTTTATTGTTCTTTTGCAACACTTTTTAGCCTGACCTACATTTATGTGTTTGGGCATCTCTCCCACTAAGCTCTGAGCTTCTGAAGTCAGAGTTAGCCTTTTCAATTCCGTGATTCTTTCAATAATCACCAACACACCCCATTCGTACTTGTCAAATTAAAACAAAATTGTATATTTCTTTAATTTTCTAATCTCTCCTATCACCGAGGTTCCCAGAATAAAATCCTTATGCCCACATAACATTCCACAGAAATACATCTAATAATCTTGAGTTGATCTGATATGTAAAAGCTTTTGATTCTCAAGCAAAAATCTAGGTCCATACTAGTGTGTGTGTGTGTGTGTGTGTGTGTGTGTGCGCGCGCGCATGTGTGTGTGTACCCAACAGGAAGAGAGATGAGTTTTGAGAATGTGGGAGTACAACATAATTAGGACAAAGACGTAATCTTCATCATAAAAAAATCTGTAATCGCTTTCAGAGAAATTTATTCTGAAGTCAGTGATGTGGGTTAGTTTGTAAATTGTGCCTCAATCACCCAACTCCAATGTCCCTTCAATTCCGAGCTCTTTCCAGTGGGACTTGTCAGGAAAAAGCAGTGCATGGGAATGGATGTGATGCTTGACAAAATTAAAGAGGTGGTTACTGAAATTATTATTTCCAAAGTGATGATCTGAAATCCAGTTGCAGGGATAACAGAGAGAAATTTAAAGCTGGGTAACTAACAGAGAGAGAGAAGAAGAGGAAGAAGAAGAAGAAGAAGAAGAAGAAGAAGAAGAAGAAGAAGAAGAAGAAGGAGGAGGAGGAGGAGGAGGAGGAGGAGGAGGAAGGAGAAGGAGGAGGAGGGGGAGGAGGAGAGGGGGAAGAGGAGGAGGGGGAGGAGGGGAAGGGGGAGGAGGGGGGGAGGAGGAGGAGGGGGAGGAGGAGGGGAGGAGGAGAAGAAGAAGAAGAAGGAGGAGGAGGAGGAGGAGGGAAGAGAGGGAGGAATAAAGGGAGGAGGAAAGGGAGGAGGAGGGTGAGCAGGGGAGAAGAAATGGACAAGGATTAGAGAAGGCAGGTGACCAGAGGAAGATAACATTAAATTGGAAAAGCTAATACTTCTAGAAATGGAAAACCTATTGAGTACTCATTTTGAATTAATCCACAAATACTTTTTTGGGTAGAGGAAAGACTCTTGAAATAAATAAATTGGAATCAACTGTATACACTGCACACATAAATGATTAATGAACAAATGCACAAAAGAATACCTGGATCAATTTATGCCTATAATCTTAAGTAGTGCCATCATTCTTTATTCTTTCAACCGCCTGCCATCTTCTTTGGCCAGAAATATCTAATTCTCTCAAATGTAACTGGGCTCCAGCCCACACACACACACACACACACACACACACACACACACACACACCTAGCTTCTTCCTTTATGAGTCACGTTTATGTCTAAAACATTCCCTCTCTCCCGCCATGTGGGTCCTTCAGCTGAGCAATGGCCAATGGCTTTCTCTAGTAGAATCCAACTCAGATCTATAATGAGGCTATGCTCATAGCTCTGACATTCCCAAGAGCCCAGGAGTTGAAGCAAATTAAATGCCAAGTCCGTAAAACAAAATGAAACAGCCTAAATCCCCTTGGTCAGTTAACATTTGCAAAAATGCTGTAAGTTATTAAGCAAACACTACTTATTTGACCTTCAGGAACTGTATGTGGAAGGCAAAGGTAGGACTTATCATTTATCCTAAAATGCATCTCACTACCTGGAGTTTGAGGATCCTTTCTGAATATATAAAAATGACAAGGGTTAGTGTAGGAAGGAAAGAAACAAAAACAGTCCTTCACAATAAGACATATGATATCTTTGAAGGTTTTGTAAGCATATGCCCCTCTTTTATAAATATATATAGTCCAAAGACCTATAAATCTAATGCTATTGAAATTTATTTAACTATATCCTACTCTGCTACACTCAATTTGAAGATGTCAAATGCTAAGATAGACCTAATTTATCTTTGCTAATATTCCTAGTAATGATGCTTAAAATTAAAGCAAATATAGTATTAGAACTCAGCATATATGTAATTTTTTAAAAAGTTCTTCTAGCTATTGCCTTTAAACAAAAAAAGACACTTTTCTGTTTAACAACTGGTATTACTTTTTGTTTTTTATTTATTTTTTGTTTGTTTTTTAAATAAGTGACTATCAACTAAAAAATTAAGTCTAGTAAGTGATATGCTTGGATCTAGCTAGATAGTTAGTATCTGAATGTGGGAGTGAATTCACAGATCTTACATGCAGAACTCCATGTGCTGCACATATTAGGTTCAACCACAAGAGGATTGTTTTCCAAACAGATGGCCAAAAACGCGTCCAGTCCTGCAGAGTGAATGAAGAATGGAGTGTTTCACAGTGTTAGAAAGGTCAGGAAGAGAGGGAAGTAAACAGTCGGTTTGCCACTCCTTTAGATGGCATCCTCCATAAGCTGCCAACTTTATCTGAGCTAAAGCAATTCATAATACTCATTGATAATTTACACATTTGGCCTTGTACACATTAAAGATCTCTAACTCTGCCAAAGTGGAAACTAAAAAAGAAAGAAAGAAAGAAAGAAAGAAAGAAAGAAAGAAAGAAAGAAAGAAAGAAAGAAAGAATAAAAGAAGAAGAAGAAAAAGCTATTTTCGTGTTGGAGGGAAAATAGAGAAATTTTGCTGCTCCAAATGATTCATGGCCCCACCCCTCGTATGGTAGACCAGACTAGAGTTTTGGTATCTGGAGATTTTTACTTGCTTTTTGATCTCTCTAAAACCTTCCTATGTCTGCATTCCATGATTCTATGAGATACATCCTAAGAAGATTCACTTCTGCTGCCTAAAATCCCTCCTCTTAACTTTTATCATCCATAAGGGAAGATAAGCATCTGAGACAGCCCCTGAGAAGTTTCTTCTTACAAAAAGAAAAGAAAGGAGGCAGTCAGGGGTTTCCTAGCAAGTTCCTAATTCCTGGAGAAATGTTTAAGGATCTCTCAAATCCTTTACCAGACTACCGAGGAAGTATTACGCCTGTCTTATAGTTTTAATGTATGGGAGCATTATGGTTTGTCATGTATGTTCTATGTCATGGATTGATTCTGAAGAAAAAGCAACATATTTTCTATATCACTCCTTGGTTCTGAAGAATTTATTCATAAAGAAAACATGTTGCCTGAGCACTGTACTAGATATTAAATAATCAAAGGTGACTAAGAATCTGTTTTCTAGGGATTCACAATCCACTCTGAGCAAAATAGCTTTAGGGCAATGTAAAGTAGTTAAATACCAGGCATTACAGCTATATTTGAAGCCTATCTACTCCTCACACTTAGGAAGTTCAGAAAAGGAGAGTCTTCCTTAGAACTTTATGCTGAAAAACAGAATAAGGTCAACATTTCTCTCCTTAAGCTTGTCAAGCGGATTAGAAATTGGGGACTGCATTTCTTTTTCCTAAATAAGTCACTCCTAAAAATATAACACGTTCTTAAGCCCATACGCTTAATGGAATAATTCTTAAAATGTTTCTTTTATCGTAACTATGAAGTAAGAATTTGCCAGCTAATAGGCTCAGTGACCTTCTAGAAATAGAGGTAGGTTATGGATGAGGAATAAGGAACAAGATGCATAAAATCTCTCAAAAACCCAGGTGTTAGCCCCAACTCAGACATACAGTCATTATTTTAGGAAAAAGTATTTCACTACTTTCATTTTCAAAGCATGGGGAGGAAAGTCAGGGATCTCTCAGCTTCTTAAAAAATCTTATTTTAAGTTGGATTTCCTAATCCCTCCAGATGCCAAGCAGAGAACACTAAGAAATAGAAAGAGTTGGGCTGATAATGTCAGGGATGAGAAGATAGAACAAACCAAGGGTTGCATTTTGAGATTCCAGCAGATATCAGCACACACAGTAAGGTCTGAGGTGAGGGTAGAAGCACTAGTGGTAAGAAGGCCAATGCTAATAATCAGAAGTAGGAGCTGGCAGGATGGGGCAGGAGGCAGGCCCTGGCAAGCCATCAGGTACAGGTTGGGTAGACCTTGATCCCCAAGGCAGACCTTTGCCAATCCCAGCCTTTCTGTTTCCCTTGAAGGAAAGCAATGGAGGAAAGCTAATTTGCAGATAATTGTTACATGCCAAGGGCCATATTATGCACTTCCACAAACTCTTGCTCTTTAATTCCATTTTGCTTTTGAGGAAACAGATTCGGAGAATGTTAGTAAGTTGCTCCAGGTGTAGGGAACATGAAGGAGCTTGATACCCATCCTGCAAGGGTCTGAGGATGAGCCCTTCAGCTGACAATGAGCCCTGCCTGTTTTTATAAAGCTTTTCAATTCTTTGGGTTCAAAATGAAAAAAAAAAGTCTCCAAATGCTGTCCAAATGCAAAATCTTTCATTAACAGGCTTCAAGAACAATAAGCACTGTTAGGCTATGGGCTACCTGGGAACTGAGGAAGCCTGAGATGTAGGACCTGGGACCTAGAGATGAGATGGATGTATTTCACACTAGAGCAGGTGCTCAGAGCCAAACTAAGCCTCTGAGAGGTCAGGGCAAACAGCTCAGGAGGTAGCATACAGAAACAAAAGACTATGGTGACCATAGGCAACAGCCCAGCCAGGGGGATGTTCAACTACCTAGGGCAGCAGGGCTGTGGGCTCCAGGGTCAGAGAGTCTGGAAGTTGGCAACATAGACAACAAAGGAAAATGGCAGAAGGTTTAGGGCAGATGTCTGGGTGCCTGACTTCGAACCAGGGTTCAAGAGTGAGCAAAACCCCGCTTCCAGTTGAACTGGACAGAATTGAAGAGTGCTCTATTCAGTAATCAACAAATCAATAAATACTTCTTTTGCACCTACTGAATTTGAGGCTTTGTTCTGGCCTAGAATTATGTCAGTGAAAATAGCAGACAAGACTGCCTACCTTCACAGAATTTACTTTCTATTAGAAGAAGGAAACTAGCTAGTAATTCAGGTATTAAGGAACAAGGCATGAGCGTAGCTTCAAGAACAGGTATTAGCAGGCAAACGGAGAACATCAAAGAGTCTGACTCAATTCTCTCTGCCTGAACTCTTAGCTTATGATTTATAAGCTTTCTTTGTAATGGAGAAACACTTCATCTCAATGCCTGGAGTGGTATAGAACCTGCAAATTGGCTAGTTTGGAGGGATAGAATAGTAGAAGAGTCGCTAATAGTGTCAGAGGCTGTATTAAGGAAATTCTCATGGGCAAAGGTCACCCTCCCATATATAGCTTATTCATATCTAGCTGATTGCCTGTATGAGAATTCTCATGGTCACAACAGAAGTGTATGCAGATTGCACATTACATCAACCTTGCTTAGCATTCATATCACAGTCTTTGTGATTATATCCCTGCAGATAGTAGGGCACAACTTGAACAGTCAGATCTAGCAGCCCTAGACTTTTACCAAGAGAGGTAATGATTGATATTAACTTGGTAGTGGTGTTAACCAAGGTGTTTGACACTAAAATCATTCATTAAAATTAGGTTTCAAAATAATCAGTCAAATTAATCCTTTTAAATTAACTAGCATGTTCAAAAGCAAATAGCTTAAGATACAGCATACAGAAAATTTCATAGTTATTCTTTCTTCTACTTAAAGGAAGAACTTTGGGACAAAATAAATACAACCAAACAAGCAAGATCTCCACATGACTCTCTATGTGTTTTGTTTTTTAAAAACACATCTTTCTACTTAATCTGAAAAGTTTATAAAATAGCAAAGATAGAATATCTCTAAGAGATTTCTCAAAGGGGAAACAGACCCTCCCAAAGTTATGTAATTACAAGCACAGTCCTAGATTTGGAAGTCGGGTTTCCTGGAAGGTGCATTTACTGCTCCGTCCATCTCTACCACACTGTCATGCTTCCATATAGAAGAGTATCAGCAGTGTTGGGTGAAGTGAAACATTCTCTGTATGCTTCTAGTTTTCTCAGAATATTAAATTTGCTTTGAACCTTTGTCCCAATTCTGACTCAGTTAACAGAACATTTGCAGGTTTCGTCTACCCACACCTACTTTTATTTGAGCAAGGGAAAATAACATTTAGTTTTTCCTTCCAACAAACAAGTCTCAACAAAGCCAAAGCTGGTTTAGTCATTTTCCTAACCATTCTTTCATAAGATTTTGTTTATCATAACAAGCCTGAGTCACCATTTTCCTTAAAGACAGGCAGAAAGAAAGAAAGGATAGAATGATTATTATGACATAGAACTCAATAAACAAATTAGCATATTTATTTTTATCAACATGAAGAGATATTCATGATACATTTTTTAAAGATTTTTTATTTATTCATTCATGAGAGACAGAGAGAGAGAGAGAGAGAGAGAGAGGCAGAGACACAGGCAGAGGGGGAAGCAGGCTTCCCGCAGGAAGCTAGACATGGGACTTGATCCTGGGACTCCGAGATCATTCCCTGAGTCAAAGGCAGATGTGTAACCGCTAAGCCACCCAGGCGTCCCTCATGATACATTTTTAAAAGATAAGAAGCTAACTAATAAACAGTAGGGACTCATTTTGTATGTACTTTTTATTATAAAAAGGCTTGAATAATTTACATCAAAATTTATAGCCAAAAATAGTCAAAAGTTTCCTCTGATGGATGTATTTCAAATTATTTTAATGGAGAAAATAGATATCTAGACTTTCTAATTTCTCTACAATAAATATTTATATTTATATATATAACAAACATGATAGAATGATCAAATTATAGCAATTTTTCACTTCATATTTCCCTACAAACATAGAACTATAGTTAAAGAACACTTTTATAGGGGCCTGGGTGGCTCAGTCGGTTGAGCATCTGCCTTAGGCTCATGTCATGATCCTGGGATCAAGTTCCACATGTTTCTCCACCTGCCCCTCCCCCACTCATGTTTGCTCGCTCTCTCTCTCTCTCTCTCTCTATCTCTATATCTCTCTCAAATAAATAAAATCCAAAGAAAAATAAATAAAGATCACTTGTTTGGATCCAACGTCCATTTACTGAGAAGCTACTATAAAAATGAGACCTATACACAATTTCTCCTGAACCTCATCATATCTTTGTGAGTCAGTTTTAACTGACTCTTAAGATGTGCCAGCATTGGGATCTTAGTATTCATCACCAGAAAGAAAGGCAAAGGTACTGTCAGGTAGAATGAGCCAGTAGAATTGGCCTGACTTTGGGACTGGCTCCTCTAAGGCAATCATTCTCTGGGGGTGGGGTCTAAATTAGAGAGTAGCATATGGCAGGAGGATTTGCTACCCAGTAGAGGCAATCTAAATGAAGAGAACAACAGTGTTATAAAGAAAGGAGTTCATCTGTCAAGACTCAAGATGGTATAATCAAGAGAGAGGGAAAGGATAATTAATCAGGTTGTCAAGATCTATGACCAGGTGCTTGAGATCCATAGAATCAAGGGTATTTTACAAGATTGCTCTTTGTTCTGTAAGAATACAATATAAGCAAAGATGACTGTTAAGATTTAAAGGCATAATTCTGCCTGTAGATACACTGGGGTTTGTCGGTTTTACGTTTGTTTTTGGTTCTTTTGATAGCAAGTGACAGAAAAATCAAGCTAGTTTAAACAACAAAAGGGTTCGGTTGGCTTGCATAAGTGAAAAGGCATAGAAGCTTCTGGCTCTTTTCTCCTCAATTCTTTATGTTCTACTCTCTTCAAGAATGGCAGCTTTGTCTCCCAGCTGGTTTTCCTCATCCTGACAGACTGGCTCCAAAACTCACATACACACATTTCACTATCTAGGAGATAGGGAACTATCGATGTACTAAAACCCCCACTAAAAGTCCTGGAAGCTATTCTGAATGGGCTCACTTAGGTTAAATGTCCTACTCTATTCCTATTACTGTGGCAAAAAGAATCAAATGCACTGATTGGCTTAAATTATTGCAGTAGGTATTTGCTGCTGTATAATAAATGATACAAAAACTTAGTAGCTTCAAACAAACAAATGTTTGTTTCCATGGGTCAGGAGCACAGGGTCAGCTTAGTTGGGTGGTTCTGACTAAGGGTCTCTCGTGAAGTCAAACTGTTGAATGGAGCCACAGTCTCATGATGGCACAACTTGGGGAGGACGTGCTCCCACTCCACTGTTGTTGGCAGGCCCCAGTTCCTCACGGGTTATTGGCTGATCACTTCAGATCCTCGTTATTAGGGGCCTATATTATTATTGCCAATTGTTCTCATGACATGGCAGGTGACTTCCCACAGACTGAATGGTCAGAGAGTCAGAGAGTGCGCTCCCAAGAAAAAAGCTGCAATCCTTTTATAACCTAATATGAAAAATACTATTAATTCTGCCAAATTCTAGTGGTCACACTGACCAATTCAAGTAAAACGCAAGGGACTACACAAAGTATGAATACAAGGAAGAGCAAGAATTTTAAGGATTATTTTGGAGGCTGGCGACCACAGACAGCCCTGTTGATAACTTTGCAGCCATGAGCTGTATCAACTTCCCTAACATTGCATGAAAACCTGACATAAATTAAATTCTACTGTGTTCCCATGAAACATAAATTCTAACAAATTATAAAAAGTTCCACAAGAAACTGCGTTTGCTAGCCAGAAAATTTCTGGCAACAAAACAAAACTAACAAGCTTCTTTTTGGATAATAGAATTCTTTCAGAACAAAGCATTGTGTATGTCCTGTTTTCTGAAGAATACTCTGGCAAATATTATTTGGACATTTGGAGAAAATTTTCACCTTGATCCTACTCTAATCCTAATGTTGACTTCTTGCTTAGTCAACAAGCATGTACTAAATGTCCTCACTGGAGAAATTCACATTGGAGTAGTGATTTTGAGTCTCTGGTTCACTGGGCGAATTTCCTTGTTCAATAGGTTTCATCTAGTGTGTGGTTAAATTTCTGAGGGAAGATACTTTATGCTATAATTTCAAGTCTTAAGCATCATCAATTTTCCAAAAGGTCACAGGATAGAAAGATTGTTTTATGGAAGTAATAATGATATATATTATCTTGCTTTCTATCACACTCTACATTTTCACCATGCACTTTTATATCCATTTTCAAATATAAACTTTTGTAGTTATCAGGGCAGAAAGTATTATTCTATCATAAAAGAAAAAAGGAAAAAACTTTTCTTTCATAATGACAAATGAATCTTTCTACTCAAAAGGAAGCAGGATATGAAAGATAGTCTTCACTAAAGATAAGGACTTAAAAATAACCCACACTTTCAAATTTTGAGTTCAAATGATAATTTTGAATGCTTATATTTGTCCTGTTCCTTGAACACTCCCACATCCTGCTCTGGAGCAATTATAAGGCTTTGGCAACCCTGAGACATTCTTATTTTTGGAGGCTTCAGCTTACATCACATCAAATATAGTGGAAGCTGTGGTATGTTGTCCAAATTCTCCTGAAGAATAAGTCATTCATTCTCCCAAGAGTCTGGGAGTGTCAGATACTGGTGGATCACAGTTGAGACCATCTTCCAAGTACTGCTTTCAGTTATAGGGAACTTTCCACCCAAGCATATACTCCCTCTTGAGAAATAACTCATATCTCAGAATGTAGAGAAACAAGTCCTGGCTCTCTTTCCCAATATGGGATAACTCTGAAGAGTCATTTTAAATCAAAAGCTCTACATGGGATTGACTAAATATTTGTTGCAAGTGCTTCACAGTTCACCTTCTCTCTGTGTCCGATCTTGTCCCTTCACCCTCTTACAGATGTGTTCCAATGAGCACTTCGGAATAAATCTGTTTCCAAATCTCCATCTCAGAATCTTTTTTCCAGGGAACTTGACTTAAGACCTTTGATATCCTAAGAAATAGATTTTAAAGTGGGAGTTGGAAGCCAGATCATTTACCAGTGGAGTATTCATAGCCACTGATCTGCTATATTAGTGAAAGTATTAAAATTTTCACTGGTGAATAATTTGAAAGGAATAATATTGGAATGGAATATCCCAATGGTGCAATATACCAGATATTGGGGAAAAAGAATAAAAGACTTAAGGTTATAATATCCTATTTAAATTATCAATTTAAGATAAAAGTGGCAACATATAAAGATTTTATCTCCCATAGCTGGAGAACCAGTCCGAGCAGTCCCAGGACTCAAGAGCTCTATAGAAAGTCCTGAATTGCTACCTGACATGTCTCCTATAACAAAGTCAAAGCACTGATTGAAAAGGAGTCATATCCTTTGACTTGCAATGAGAAACAGGAGCTGGGACAGTATGTAGAGGACTTAGACTTAAGAGTGCTAAATGAAAGAAAGTATTCAGGACTCAAAGCTGTTTAAGCAAGAGTTGATTGATATGGGATCACTCTTCTGTAATACAAGATTTAATACTCAACCAAGAACTCTGGTAGAGAGTATTAATAGGCTTCTAGAATGGGTCTTAGTAGCTCAGAGAGAGATGGCCCGTATTACGTGAAGTGGAAATCCCAGAACTCTTATGAAGGATGGTAACAGGAGATATCAAAATGCTCAAAGAAGTGAGCATGTCTGAATGGTTATACTACCTAAGACTGGAAGCCCACCAGCCAATTATTTGCTATGGAAGAGCCCAAAAGATGCTCCATTTACCAATACAATAAAGAATGCAATGGTGAATTCTGGGGTATCAGTATGGTTGAAAAGATCAGTCATGGCTATTATCAGTAGACCAAAGCTGATGGCAAAAGAGGCTGTTATAGAATAATGGAGGTTCCCAGAAGAACATAAGCCTTGCTCCAGATGACAATTCATCATCTGAAGGAAGGAGATGTGATTACTGTAAAGGTCAGGGTGGCAGCTACGGGACAAGAGAAATGTGCATACTTATGGTGATAGTTAATAGATCATAGCATTCTCAGGCACGATATAGATGGACAGCCGTAAAGAGTGTTGCTTAATAGACACAATAAAAATAAACCCAGGATGGAGAAACAGGAGCCAGTGGGGATAACTGTCCCAGCAAAAATTCTAGTTTCCAGATCTCAGTCATTTTCTAAAGCCTGAACCCATTGGCTAAAGAAAAAAAAAAAAATGAGAGCCGAGGTCCCAGTGGGGAAAAAAAACTAAAAATATTTGGAGACCTGGGCAGCCCGGGTGGCTCAGCGGCTTAGCGCCACCTTCAGTTCAGGGTGTGGTCCTGGAGACCCGGGATGGAGTCCTAGGTCAGGCTCCCTGCATGGAATGGAGCCTGCTTCTCCCTCTGCCTCTCTCTCTCTCTCTCTCTCTCTCATGAATAAATAAATAAAATTTTTAAAAAAAGAATACTTGGAGACCTGTCACATCAGTGAGGTTCTGAGGGATTCTGTAGTGTGTAACTTACTAAGACTCCTCACAAACAAATACTGGATGGGCCTCTTTGAAAGTGGCATACTTCACATTTGAGAATACTTTTACTTACTTACCAAGCAACACACAAGGCTGCCAACTTTGAGGGGTCCTAGGACACTGCTGTGGATAAATCTAACATAGTGCAGGCAGCCTTGCCACTTGAGCCATATGACCAAGTAAATTCTAAGATTACTTAAAGAATGATTATGTCCCAGCAAAAGAATCACAATATAAATCCCGAGATTTATGAAGCAAGTTCTAATGCAAGGCCATTCATAGCATCTATGGCAGAGAAGTTAGCAGCATTTGAAAAATAGTCCCTGACATGTTACTGGGGCCTGGTAGAGATAGAGTATCTATCCATAGGACAACAAAAAAACATCTGGTCAGAGCTATCCATCATCAAATATATTCTATCAGAACCACAAAGTCATAAGATGACTTTGCATCTTGTCCACATTGCAGCATGTCCACAGCAATTTATTATTAGATAAAAGAGGTACATTAATATGGTATAAACAGAGCCAGCTGGTCTAGACTCCTAAGTCATACTTGCCTGTCATACTGGTCCCTCTCAGCCAAAACCATGTTCGTGTGGGGGTTTCCTTATATCTGGCTGGATGAAACAGGAGAAAGAAAAGACACACTTGGTTTATAGATAGTTTGGCTCAATGTGTGGTAAAAGCTAAAGATGGACCATTTCACACCACAGCCTCACTTAGCACAGCACTAAAATGTGAAGAAACCCTCCTACCAGTCAGAACTTCTAGTGGTACAACTGATCACTCACTGGGTGTGGTAAGAGAAATAACTCTTGGTAAGAATATTCACAAACTCAAGGACAGTGGCAAATATTTGACCAGGAGACTGGAAGAAAGATTCAATTTGGGAAAAGGAGGTCTAGGACAGAGACATGCAGATGGGTCTATGGGGCTGGTACAAAGTGTGGTGTTTGGATCACATGTTAATGTCCAGCAGAGAGTATCCACTACTAAAGAAGCACTAATCAATGAAATCAGAGTTGAAACCAACCAGTAAATATAATTTATTTGTAGATGTAGCACCAGTTCAACTTAATTCTTAGAAAAATCTAACTCATCAGCACTGCACCCTAATTGCCAGGTGGAAAAGAAACAAAACAAAAAGATTATACTTTAATCTTCATTGTCTTTTTCATTCACAACATATGAAATATAAGTAAAAAATAATTTAAAGATATAAAACAGGAGAGAAATTGAGTGGGAAATATCAGAGAGGGTGACAGAACATGAGAGACTCCTAACTCTGGGAAACGAGCAAGGGGTAGTGGAAGAGGAGGTGAGTGGGGGGTTGGGGTGACTGGGTAATGGGTACCAAGGGGGGCACTTGACAGGATGAGCACTGGGTGTTATACTATATGTTGGCAAATCGAACTCCATTAAAAAAATAATAAAATAAAATAAAATATATAAAAGTCAATGAAGTAAAAACTTGTGACTAACAAACTAAAGAAGACATGGTTTACAGAAGCCCTCCCACAAATGGCACAGACCTAATCAGTGGAATTAGCAAAGACTTTAAAGTAACAATTAGAAATATGGCAAAGTCTTTAGAGGTAAAGATAAATATAATGAGAGAAAGAGAAATGCAAATTCTACAAGGAACCACATGGAAAGTCTATAAAAGAAAAAAGCAATATCTGAAATTACAATATTAATTGCATGAGCTCAATAGGAAATTGGACAGCAAAAGAAAAAATATTAGTGAGCTTTAAGATAAGTCAATGAAAGCACCTAATCTGAAATAGAGAGAGAAAAAAAATGATGGAGGTAAGGATTAGTGACCTGTGGGTTAATATCAAATGATGTAACATGGATGTAACTGGAGTCTCAGAAGGAAAGGAAAGAGAAATTGGAAGACAAATATACATTTTAAAATTATTGCTCTATTTTTTTCAAATTTGATTTTTAAAAAATTTGATTCAATAAAATCCATTTACAAATTCAACAATTCTAATAAACCCAGGCAGGAAAAATACAAATAAAAGCACATGTAGACACTTTATCAGTGAAAGCCAAAAATAAATGGAAATCTTTGAAAAAAGTCAAGGGCAAAGAAAACAAAAAATAAAAACAAAAAGAAAAAACAACATATAATGAATAGGGAATCAGAAATACAAGAATGACTGATTTCTTATGAAAAACAATGCAAGTTTGAAGACAATAGAAGGACAATTTAAAAACTCAAAACAAAAGGAAACAAATCCAAACAAAAAGTCAATGTATAATTCTGTATCCAATGAAAGTATCCTTCAAGACTGAGGTTAAAATAATGATTAAATGAAATAATACATACTTACATGCTCAATTGACAATGGATATTTCACAAATAGTACAAAGACTGTGAGCTGTCATTGTCTATTAAGTAACTTGCATGTAGTGGACACTCATTAAATGTTGGCTGAATGAAAGAATAAAATAATCTCATACATTTAAGTGTTTAATATCTATATAATTATAATAATAGATGTGTGCTCAAAAAAAGTGAAACAAAGGTTTTTCAGATAAACAGACATTGAGGGAATTAGTTTCCCTCCTAAAATCCACACTAAACATGATTCCTTAATTTAAAAAAAAAAATGATTTAGAAAGCATTTGATTATTTAAAGCAAGAAAAGTGACAATGTATTACACATTTTGATGATTCACATGGTTTATCACATTTGAAAATGGTGCAAAGAGCAGAAAGGATACATATATTTTTGTAAAAGTCTTCTTTTATACTTGAAGTGATATATTATTCAAGGTTAGATGATGGTAATTTAAGGATGCATATTTTAATCCCTAGCATAACCACTAAAAATGAATAAATAATAAAACAAAGGAGAGATAATCAACATGGCAATAGAGGAAATTAAATTGAAGTGTAAGGGAAAAAATAGGTTTATCTAAAAAAGCAGAAAAGGTGGAACAAAGGAATGAAACACAGAATGGGGGAAAAATAAGACAATAGGCATAATTCCAACCAAATCAATATTGCATTAAATATTAATGGACTCAAACTCTAGCTATATTTTGTTCTTACCTTACCTGACCTTTCTATTTCCTCTTTCTTATTATACCAGTTCAGTTTCCTATTATCTCCATTTTAATGATTGAAAAGGCTTTCTAAAATGATCTTCCTGCTTCAACTTCCTCACATGTCACACCAATACCAGATACATCTTTGCCATATGAAGCCTTATCACAGAACTCAGCTCATGCAATCCTTATTATTGCCTTCTCATTCCTTTTCAACCTAGATGTAAGGTTCCAGGTCTCTTATCTACAAAAGAGGGCCTGGAGCTGACTATTGGAACCCAAGGAAATGTCCCTATTGACCTCCCTAGAAATAATGTACACCATTTTAGGGCATTTTGCATACCCTCTCCCTTGGACTAAATTTCTGACTCTTGGCTCTGGTTCTTTAAGCATCTATACTTGGTGTACAGGGTTTCTTTGTTTCTTGTTTACTTTGTCCTAAATATTGTGGTCAGTTTCTTCTTTGTTCCACAATTTAGAGGCCAACGTTCAGCCAAGCCACAATCCCAGCTCAACCTAATCCAACACAGGCCAGCCCAGCCCAGTTAAGAATCTCAGCCTTTGTTAGAGACATTGGTTTGTCCAGAAGGGGTATTCAAACACTTAGCACTGTCAAAACTTGAGCGTACAATTGTCTTTTGGTTCCTGGGCCCAATTCCAATGTGTGTGTGAAGTCGTCCTCACATCAAGAAATAATTCTCAGATACCAGCAGGTTTCAATTCAACTCAATTCTGATACTAACCAGAGATAATAGATGAGCAGATTCCACAGGTAAGAGAGTTACCATCAGAATCTCACAAGACTGCCCTCTACCTCAGATGCCAATCACCTGTACTTCTGACTAACTGGCTATAAATCAGAGATTCCCACAATCCTCTCTTTGGGTGTGACTAATTCGCTAGAAAGCCTCACAGAACTCAAGAAACCTGTTTACACTAGATTATGGATTTGTCACACAGGATGTTAAAGGCTATGAATCAACAGCCAGATGAAGAGATACATAGAGTGAGGTCCAGATCAAAGGAACTTCTGTTCCATGGAGTTTGGGGCCCAGCTTGGTGGCACATAGAAGTGTACTGGCTCCCCAACCGGGAAGCTTTCTAAGCCCACTCCTTTTGGGTTTTTATGTATGCTTCATTATGTAGGCATAATTGATTAATTCATTGGCCATTGGAGATTAATTCCACCTCCAGACCCTCTTCCTTCCCCATAAATCATGTAGAAGGATGGTAAGTTCCAGCTCTCTATTCGATGTTGCATCCCCTGGCAATTAGACCCCATAGTTAGATGCTTTCCAAAAATCATTTTGTGGGATGCCTGGGTGGCTCAGTGGTTGGGTGTCTGCCTTTGGCTTAGGTCGTGGTCCTGGGGTCCTGGAATCATGTCTCACATCGGGCTCCCCACAGGGAACTTGCTTCTCCCTATGCCTATGTCTCTGCCTCTCTCTGTGTGTCTCTTATGAAAAAGTAAATAAAATCTTCTTTAAAAAAATCACTTTGTCAACATAAACCCAGTAGTAATGAAAATGAGCTTGTTACACAAAAAAGACACCTATTTCAACTTTATGGCCCTCAAGTATCATCAGGAACTGAGGATAAAAGACCAAACATTACAAGAAAAAATGTCCTAATTGCTCCTATAGTTCCAAAAATTCTAGGGATTTTAGGCTTGTGAGCCAGGAACTGAATAAAGCGCACGCACACACACACACACACACACACACACACACACACACACATATGAAATACATTTCAGTCATCTGAATGGTCAAAGGTATATATTTCTTATAAATCACAGTATTGCAGATTTCCTTCACATCAAGCCCCACAGCTCCTTCTTAAGCCATAGGTTACAGCTATCCCCAAAATTTCAGAAATTTCCTAGACATGCCTTTCTCTATCATTTGTTATTTTATTCCTCCCTTTTTCTTTCTGAAATACCCTATTTTCTCTGCTTTCAGAACTCTTACTCATCCTTTAAAACCTGGCTCAAATCTCACAGAGACTGTGAGAAATGTTTCCCAAGTAGAATTAGCCTGTTTCCTGTTCCTCAGTGGCCTCAGTCTACTTTGAACCAGCACAGATCACAGTGAGTTATAAATACTGTGCCTGCTCCAACTATTTATCTGTGAGGAACAAGCTTTTATCATTGTAAGAATGTAGTCACACTAAAACAGTGACATAGGTTATTCATGAGTTTGAAATAACCTTCACAGGAAGAAAACTAAAGAGTATTTAAAAACAAAACACACTGAGAATCCTAAAACATGAGACTGAGGCTGAAGCATCCCCCTGCATCTCAGCCACCAAGACAGACTGCATTAGAAGGGCAAGAGAAATAGCCCTGTGGATCATAGTGCCCCTTCCCCATGCCAGTGCAGCTTCCCTGCTCTAAAGAGCACAGGGAATAAGTTTCCCTAGTTTTCATAAAAAGGAAGAACTTACTGAGGGACAACCAGCCTCCCCATATAGCATAGAGTTGTTTAGTGAGAATCCTTACTCTGATCTCACATCATAGGAATTGCAGGGGAATCTGTAGACCTCAACCACTGAGAATCTGACTATAATAGAGCAGGTGGGTAGGGTTTGCAACAACCAGCACACAGATCTTGGCAGACAGTTCATATATGCAGTGTCCAAGTAATGTCAATCAATGGTTTTGTTCATCTGCAGACCGAAGTCAGGAGTATACTTGACCAAGAAACTCAGCAGGGTGCAGATCTGCCAAATTTGGATCCTCAAACAAGAAATTCTGCTAGCTGTAGAGTCTGATTTGCTTGTCCACACCAAGGCAGAAGTTGAATCATAGCTCCACCTGCTATGGGGAATGTTTTCTACCTCCATCTGACCAGAAGGGCTGGCCACAACTCCTGGAAGCAATGGGGCCCAGTGGTGCTTGAGCCAAGAGGCAGGCAGGCAAAGTTGTCACCAGAACAAACTCAGTACTGGGCATGGAGTGTTCCCATGCTATGCGCAGGTAGGATAATTGATTCTTAGTTAAAGCTGAAGATAGCTCCTGATACTTTCTAAACAGAGAGCCTGTTTGGAAAACTGAGGGTAGCCTATAACAATCCTTTTCTATTCCACTTAAGCAAGGAAGCTGAGAGACAGTCCCACTGTAACTAAATTATACAAGAATTCATCAATCCAATGTGCAGCAAGCCAATGGGAAAAAAAAAACTAACATTGAGTTTCTTCAGGAAGAAAAATAGGCTAATTATTGGTGTGGTGCCACCTAGGATAATGAAAAGCTAGAGCTCAAAGTCCTGAACTCCCCAGTGACTTACAAGTAAGGGTTATGAAAGACAAAAATTATTTTGGGTCTCTGGGTAGAGTAGCATTTAATGATTGGTGGAAATGAAATCATATTCTTTAGATGTTATTTTCTGTTATTTGACATCCAGCATGTCTGGTTGTGAGGGGGTTTGTTCCACTTCAAAGACTATAACTTCAAAATATCTCTATTCTTCATTAGTGAGTTAATAAAATATAATGTATTTGGTCATTACATTTTATGATTCTTATCAATAGTAATCTATTATATTTAAGTGTATAAGGATTCTCTAACTATTTATGAGTACATTTATGCTAAACAACATAGACCTAAAATTCTACCACAGTTATCAATGGTGGGCTACATGTAGTTTAACAAATCCAACCTGTGTTCTGTTATCTACTAATATTTTTCCCAGATGGTTTTGTCATCAGCTGTGAAGAAAATCTTCTTGTGCTATGTGACCAGAAGGGCTCAAGACAACTCCTGGAAGCAATATGACTCAGCAGCTCAAGTGAAAATCCTTTAGTAATTACAGAAAAGAATGCAGTGAAAAATTAAAAGCATACTGATACTAGAAGACACCAAAACACACAAAAAAGATAGCAGGATGAGAAATAAAAAACAGCAGATCTACAAAACATCCAGGAAACAATTAACAAAGTTTGTATGATTACAAAGCAACACATAAGCAGTCCCAAACTCATGTTACAAGGCTAGAATTATTCTGATAGCAAAACCCAAAAAGAACATTACTGGAAAGAAAACTACAGGCCAATATCCCTGATAAATATAGATGCACAAACGCTTGATAAAATATTAACTAATAATTCAGCAATACAGTAAAAAGATCATTCACCATGATCAAGTGTGATTTATCCATGGAATGCAAGGATGGTTCAATATATGCAAACCAATGGATGTGTACATTACACTAATAGAATGAAAGAAAAGACTTCTATGGTAATCTTAAAAATGCAGAAAAGTATTTGACAAAGTTCAACATCCATTTGTGATAAAAACTCTTACCAAATCAGGCATAGAAGAAATATAGCTCAACATAATAAAGCACATCAATGACAGGCCCACAACTAATATTATACTCAATAGTGAAAAGTTGAAAGCTTATACTTTGAGATCAGAAATCAGACAAAAGACCCCACTTTTACCACTCACTCCTATTCAAGATAGTACTAGAAGTTCTAGCCAGAATAATCAGACAATGAAAGGATATAAAAAGTATCAGAATTTGAAAAAAGCAGTAAAATTGTCTTTATTTACATGTGACATGATCTTATATATATATAGAAAATCTTAAAGATTCAACTAAAAATTGTTAAAACTAATCAATGGATTCAGTAAAGTTGCAGGATGCAAAATTAAAATGCAATAATCAGTAGAGTTTCCATACTATGACAATTAATTTTCTGGAAAACAAATAAAGAAATTCATTTCATTGAAAATGGCATCAAAAACAATAAAACATTTTGGAATAGATTTAATCAAGGAGGTGAATGAGTTCCACTCCGAAAACTTCAATACATTGATGAAAAAAAGTGAAGAAGTTACAAATAAATGGAAAAATATCCTGTGTTCATTGATTGGAAGAATTAATATTATTAAAATGTCATTACTATCAGAAGCCATCTATAGATTCAATGGAGTCCCTATAAAGATTCTAATGGTGTTTTTTATAGTAGAAAAACACTCCCAAAATGTATTTGGAACAACAAAAGATCCTAAATAGCCAAAGAAACCGTGAAAAAGAAGAAAGCAAGAAGTATCACAATTACTGATTTCAAGCTATATTATAAAGCTTTAGTCATCAAAATGATATGGTATTGGGATTAAAAGTAGACAAAATGACTAATGGAACAGAATCGGGAGTCCAAAAATAAACCTAACCATATAGGGTCAACTAATATTTGACAAGGAAGCCATGAATACTGAATAGAGAAAAGAAAACCTCTTTATTAAATGGTGTTGGAATAACTGGATATTCACATACAAGAGAATGAAACTGGACCCATATCTTATACCACTAACAAAAATTAACTCAAAATGAATTAGAAACTTAAAAATAAGATCTGAAACCATAAAACTCCTACAAGAAAACATAAGAATGGGTCATAGTAATGTTTTTTTAAGTATAGCATCTAAAGCACAAGCAACATAATAAAAATTAAACAGATGGGGCTACTTCAAGACAAAAAGCCTCTGCACAACAAAATAAACCATCAACAAAGTGAAAAACCTACAAAATGGAAAAAAATACTTGCAAATCACATATCTGATAAGGAGTTAACATTCAAGATATATAAGGAACTCATACAACTCAACAGTAAAAAATAAATGATCAGTAAAAACAAAACAAAAAAAAAATGAACAAAGGATCCGAGTAGACTTTTCTCCAAAAGAGATAAATGAAAGGCCAAGAGATACACAAAAATATGTTCTACATCACCAGTCATTAGAGTAGTGCAAATTAAAACAAGATGTCACCTCATACCTGTTAGAATGCTTAACACCAAAAAGATAAGAGATAACAAATGCTGCATGGATATGTAGGAAAGGGAACCCTGTATACTGTTGGTGGGACTGCATATTGGTATAGTCACTACAGAAAATAGTATGGAGGATCCTCAAATTAAAAATGGAACTACCAAATGATCAAATAATTCCACTTCCATTAATATATCCAAAGGAAATAAAAACATTAACCTGAAAAGGTATCTGCCCCCACCATGTTCATAGCAGCATTATTTATAATAGCTAAGACATGGAAACAACCTAAGTGTCCACTGATGGATGAATGGATAAAGAAGCCGTGAGATATATCATATATACCATAATATAATGGAATATTATTATACATTGTGAGATACATAATTTATGTGTAATATAATCATATATAATATGCAATATTACATAATGGAATAGTATTATAAATTGTGAGGTATATATATATATATAATAGAATATTATTCAGCCATAAAAATGAATAAATCCTATCATTTGTGACAACATGCATGAACCTTGAATGCATTATACTAAGTGAAATAAGTCAGAGAAAGAGAAATACTGTATGATCTCAATTATATGTGGAATCTAACAAAACAAACTCATAGAAAAAGAGGTCAGACTTAAGGTTATCAGAAGCAGAGGGTGGAGGTGAGGGGAGTTGGAGGAAGGCCATCAAAAGGTACAAACTTCCAGCTGTAAGACAAAAAAGTACGAGGGACATAATATACAACATGATAACCAGAGCTAATGCTGTTATATGATTACATAGGGAAATTGTTGAGAGTAAATCCTAAGAATTCTCATCACAAGGAGAACATTTTTTTTCCTTTTTCCTTTCTTATCTTTTTATTATATCTATATGAGAAGATGGATGTTAGCTGAACCTGTTATGGTTATAATTCTACAACATATGTATATCAAACCATCATACTGTATACCTTAAATATATACACTGATGTATATCAATTATTTGTCAAGAAAACTGAGAAAGATTGTCAATTAAATAAGAAAAGATCATTGTATCATCCTTTTGCACTTAGTACTAATGCTGATATTTAAAAGATTTTCAGTAAGCGATATATTTAAGAGAACATATGGTTCATTAAAATCTAGAACAAGAAACCTATCCAAAAAAAAAAAAAAGTTGGAGATTTATACCCTTTCACTGGTTAGAATCAAATATAGGATTACAATAAAGTTGCACTGGATCTACTCATTTAATCCAACTGGAATTTACTAAGAACTTACAAAGTGTTAGAGCGAAAGAGTACGTGCAAAGAACATATGGTTAATAATACTGAAAAGGTAGAAGGAGTAGGTCAAATTTGGGAGTCCTTCATGCAAGGTGGGTGAAGTCTGAACTTAATTTAAATGTTAGAGCTGTTTGTTCAGGAGCAAAATTTTTGATAATCTTCAGCAAAATTTTTGCAGAGATAAGGCAAATTTCAGTACGAACAAGATGGAGAGCACTGCTTAAAACACTTGAATTACCAAATTCTAGCACTTTACAAGTACACAATTATATTCAGCAAATTGAGAGCTTGATTACACATCATACTACTGTGTTACAAGAAAAGTTCCAAAAGTATATTAATTAACTTGAGTAAATAATATGCATCAAAACAACAGAATATTAGAAAGTTAGCCCAGAATGAGACCATCATCAATTTGTAAAGTTTCATCCTTAAAAAATTAATAGTAATAAATTAGTTTTCAGTAATGCCTTAGATCATGAATATTGTTCAAAGCCATAAGGTCTCTTATTTAGGCAAATTTACCTCCTAAATTAACTATAAATTTCAATAACTACTGAAGTATCTCCAAGAATGACAACTGGAAGAAAAAAAGATGATCTGAAGCAGAATTGGATTTAATTAAAAGACTATGCCCATTGAATTTCATTATAAGCAGGCCAATACAATGGGTCAGAGCATCATCTGTTTTTTGTTTTGTTTTGTTTTAATGCAATCTTCGCTTGCTGAAGTCTTGAGCAATGGATTTGTGTTTGAATTTTCCAGGAAAAAGTCACTGTAGGGACTAATTATGACATCCTGAGAATAAGCAGCTAGCTCTCATTTCAAAGCCCCACACAATTTACAATCATATTACAAATGCTACCATTCCTGGAGGTGCTCCTACTTTCTATCCTTAGAGATATTTATGGGTGAGGTTCTGTGCCTGGCTGACCCATTTGTTTGTAATCAGAAGGAGTTGCCCGATTTTTATTCTACCTTACGTATTCAGTTCTATGTGGCATTTCTGCTTTGAAAGCTGCTGAACAGGAGAAATGAGTGCATTAATGGTTGAATATCCTTTTTATAGTGTGAGAGAAAACATGTTTTGTAAATCATACTTTATTCCTGGTTTATCTTTATAGTATCTCTCAGTGGCCCTTGTTATGTTATAAAATGCACAGAGCTACACTATAGGCTTACAAAACAGGAATTTGGCAGGAAGAAAATAATGCTTTTCCTCATCACAAAGAAAATTATATGTAATATCATTTGTAGCAGAAATGTAAAGATGAGAGAATCCAGGAAACAAAATTCAAAATCTAATTCCCAATCTACAGCTTTCAGGTCTCTGTACTGCTTTCCTAGGACTCAGAGAAGATGCAAACTTGATCTTGAGAAGATGTGAGCCTTGTAGCAGAGAGGTAAAGTAATGCTGATGTGAATTAAAGTTTAATAAGGGCCATGAGACTAGTGTAAAGTGCTGTAAGATCATGGAGAAGGAAACGTAAGTTCTGGGAGACTCAAAGATGGCTTGGAGCAGATGGGGATGGTTGGACTGGATTTTAAAGTCAAAGAATTGCAAATGGCAAGAAAGAGAGACTTGCGATCCGAACTGACAGAGAACCATGAGTAAAGCCTCAGAACAGGAAAATTAAAAATGTCATTCATATACCAAGAAAAATAAGTTTTGTTCATGTTTGTGAAGCACTTTGAGTGTAATGTGAAGAAATTGGACTTTAGCCTTTAGGAAATCAGAGGCCCTTGAAGTTCATGCTTGGAATTTTAAAAGATCCCTCTAGAAAAGTGTGAAAAAAGTAACTGGAATGAGAAAAGGAAAACAAAAACAAAACAGGGCAAGGAAAATAAGGGCTTGTTGTTTTAGTAAGCAAAGATAAAGAGCACTTGCATAGCACAGGAAGTTCTAACCATAGAAATGAGGCAAGAAAAAATACAGTAGAAGGCAATCATATTGGAAGGAAAGAGGTAAAATCATCTCTGTTTGCAGGTCATATGGCCTTATATGTAGAAAACCTTAATGATTGCACACACACACAAACACAGAACTAATAAATGATTTCAGTAAACAGCAGGACACAAAATCAACACATAAAAATGAGGTGCATTTCTCTACACCCAAAACGAACAATCTGAAAAAGGGAATTACAAAAACAATTCCATTTACAATAGCATCAAAAAGAACAAAATACTTAGAAATTAACCAAGGTGAAAGACTTAAATAATGAAAACTATAAACATTGCTAAAAGAAATTAAAGAAGACATAAATAAATGGAAACACATCCTATGTTCATAGAATAGAAAACTTAATAATGTTAAATATCAATATTACCTAAAGTGATCTACAGATTCAATGCAATTACCATTAAAATCCCAATGATGTGTTTTGTACGAAGAGGAAAAAACCCTAAAATTCATATAGAATCTCTAGGGACCCCAAATAGCCAAAACAGTCTTGTAAAAGAACAAAACTGGAGGACTTGCTACAAAGCTACAGTAATCAAAACAGTGGGTACTGGGAATAAAGACAGACATATAAATTGATAGGGATCCCTGGGTGGCGCAACGGTTTGGCGCCTGCCTTTGGCCCAGGGCGCGATCCTGGAGACCCGGGATCGAATCCCACATCAGGCTGCCGGTGCATGGAGCCTGCTTCTTCCTCAGCCTGTGTCTCTGCCTCTCTCTCTCTCTCTCTCTGTGACTATCATAAATAATAAATTTTAAAAAAAGACATATAAATTGATAGAAGAGAGAGCCCAGAAATAAACCCTCACGTATACATATGTTCAAATGATTTTTTTACAAGGGTGCCGAGACTATTCAATGGGGAGAAAGCAGTCTTTTCAACAAATGATGCTGGGAAAACTAGGTATGCACATGCAAAAGAATGAAGTTGGATTCTTAACACCACGTACAAAAAAATAACTCAGAATGGGTCTAAGTTCTAAATTTAAGACCTCTAACAGTAAAGTTCTTTGAAAAAAAAAAAAGCATAAGGTTAAATCTTCACGGCATTGGATTTAGCAATGATTTTTTGGATATGACACCAGAGGCATAGGTAACAAAAGAAAAAATAGACAAATTGGACCTCGTAAATATCTAAAAATTTGTGCATCAATAGACACTATCAGAGTAAAAAGGCAGACATCAGAATGGGAGAAAATATTTGTAAACCACATATCAGATAAGAGACTAATATCCAGACTTTATAAAGAACTCCTGCAAATAAAGACAAATAAAACAAACATCCCAATTCAAAAATGGGCAAATGACTTGAATATACATTTCTCCAAAAAGATATGCAAATGGCCAACAAGCACATGAAAAGATGGTAGATGTCTTAATCATCATGGAAATGCAAATCAAAACTACAATGAGATACCACCTCATACTCATTAGACGGCTACCATTAAAACAATAGAAAACAAGTATTAGCAAGGATGTAGAAAAATTGAAGCCCTCACGTAGTATTGGTGGGAATGAAAAATTATACCCCATGGAAAACGGTATGGTGTTTCTCAAAACAGTAGGATTACCTACTAAAAGTAGGATTACTATATGATACAGCAATTTCACTACTGGGTATATCCCCCCAAAAATTGAAAGTAGGGTCTTGAAGAATATTTGTTCACCCATGCTCATAGCAGCATTACTCACAATAGCTGAAACATGGAAACAATCCCAATGCCCAACAAGGAATGAATGGATAAGCAAAATGTAGTTTATACATACAATGACATATTATTCAGCCTGAAGAAAGAAAAAAATGACACATGCTACAACATAAATGAAACTTGAGGACATTATGCTAAAGGTAGCAAGCCAGTCTCAAAAAGACAGATACTGAATGTGAGATAATCAAGTAAATGCATATTGGTCTTTGCTGTTCCTGATACAGGGCTCTGAAAACCATTGTAAATTCCTAAGTGATAAGAGCATTAAAAGTATCTCTTGTGCTAATATTCATCTTTCATTCCATCCCTGACACAGGACTCTTAAGAGCCTTGTAAATTCTTAAGTGATAAGAGCATCTAGCAGCATCTTTTGTTTTAATGAGTTGACTCTAGGTGCTCCACTGGATGGCTCCTGAATGGCGCTGATCATCACAAATGCAGTGCCATGATTAGAAGCTTGGAATTTTCCGCCCTATCCTCCATTCTCCAGAGACAAGAAGAGGGGCTGAAATTGGAATTAATAATTGATCACGTCTACATGAGAAAGCCTCCATAAAATCTCAATAGTACAGGGTTCAGGGGGCTTCCAGGTGGCCAAAGACATCAACCATGTTCATCACCTCCATGTGATGAACACCACAGCAATGCTGACAGAAGCCCCAGCACTGGGGACCTCCTAAACCTTACCCTCTGTGACACTTCATCTGCCTGTTCATCAGTAACATTCATCATCACTTTTAATAAACTGGTACATATGTTTCCCTTAGTTCTGTAAGGTGCCTCTAGAAAATTAATTAAACCTAAGAAGGGGGTCACTGGAACCTCCAATCTTTCTGGTTGGTCAGCAGCACAGTTGATAAGCACAGGTATCTGAAGTATATGTTTAGGGGGGTGAGGTGATGAGTGCTCTGGGGCTGCACCCTTAACCTGTGAAATCTGATGCCATCTCTAGGTAGGTATTCTCAAAATGAGTTAAACTATAGGGCACCCCCCAAGGGGGTCACAGAGAATTGCTTGGTGGATGTGCAGGGACCCCCATCCCACCCCCACCACCACATTGCAAATGGGTTTTAGAACCTTAGAACAACATGACTTCAGTTATGTGAGGTATTTAGAATAGTTAAAATCAGAGACAGAAAGTAGAACGCTGGTTGCTAGGGGCTGGGGGGAAGGTGACATGGAGAGTTGTTATTTAGTGGATATAGTTGCAGTTTTGCAAGATGAAAAGAGTCCTGGAAATGTACTGTGGTGATGGTTGCACAATATTATGAATATATTTAATCCTACTGCCCTGTACACTTAAAAATGGTTAGGATGGCAAATTGTGTGTTACATGTATTTTACCACAATTAAAATATTTTTTAGATGATAAAGAGCACTTGAACCAAAGTGTTGGCTGTGAGGAAAAAGAAGAGGCAATGAATGTGAAAAAAAATGTTTAGATTCTCAGGGAAGTTAATCATTATGGCTTAATGATTAAGTAGAGTCAAGGTTATCTTGGTTCTAATCCCAGCTCTGCTCTTGACTAGCTGCATGGTTTTGGAGAAGTTTCATGTCTTAGAAGTACATTTCCAGAATTCTGCCAAAATTTGACGACGGGACATACCCCATGAAAGGATATTCACTCCATATGAACATCTTCTGTAAAAACAGAAGCAATTTCTTTTTAAGTTAGAAAAAAAAAGGGGAGGGTTATGTTTAGGTTGAATGTCTTTAAAGTAGATACATTAAAAATAACTTTGCATAAATCAGTAGGCATTTTTATAATATGAAACATTAATTTTATCTTTGAGAAAATAAGATCCAAGACTATGTATAATATAGCATAGAGAATCCGATCCTAGCTATACTAATAGCCTTCTATATTAATCCACAGAAGATAAATTCTCAATTTGGATGCAATATTGTATAACATGCTCCATGATTGAATGATAAAATATTTTCAACCTTAGTGATGAATATTATCTGCAATCATTAAAATTTAAAATTATATAAATGATTCATAGTTGTAATGATAATTATTGTTTTCTTTTGTAGCACTGAATATTTCAGCAAGACTTTGGTGTAAAGGAAAGCTATAACTATGTTCTTCAAATCAAAGAGCCATCTCCATACCACTTATAGGATATCATATCCCTATGCTTTTAAATGCCAGCTCTGTAACAAAATAAATTATTTTATATGTTTAAGTATGAATAACATTGGGTTTTAGGGAGACTAGGGAAGGGTTTTGGATATCATTTTGGATAAACCTGCTTTTGGTTTACCACAGATAGGTAATTTACTACAGTGTTGTTTGTGCATGGCAGTTAAAAATTTCCATCAAGATGTACATTAGTCTGAAAATGTACATATTCACAGACATGATGTAGCTAATGCTTCCTGTATACAAACATTTTGTTACAAATATAATCATCTAAATTTGAAAGTTAGTATACCTTCAAGATCACAGTATATTTACGTTAACAGTATTTTATCAACAAAGGAGAGAAATCTAAAAAAGAAGAAACGCATTCAAGCTTGTTGTTTGTTAATTTCATAAACTGCAGTTATGACAGCCTAAAGATGTAATTATTAATTTTTTGCACTTGTTTGTTACAAGAACTTGTAAAGAAAAATGATTTTTCAAATGCCCAGCGCACCAAGATGGTTTTTGCTATTATTTTCTGCAAAAATCATATTGATTTTCCCTTCAATTTCTTTTGGGTCAGTTTACGAACCCGAAGGTCTTCATGTGAAAGATCCTAAAAGGTAAAAATTGAGGAACTCCAGATGTCCCTCGAATATGTATATATAGTTTAGTGGGTATAGTTGCAGTTCTGCAAGATGAAAAGAGTCCTGGAAATGTATATATATACATTTACTATTTACATTTACTATATACTATTACTTGTCTCTGTTTCTCCCTATCTGTTGGCTTCATTTTTTAATGGCAGAAACTCCATAAGGCCTGAGATATATATGCAAAGGGAGAAGCAGTCTCCATGCAGGGAGCATTATATTATATAATTATAATTATATAAATATAAATATATATATGTGTGTGTGTATATATATGTGTATATATATATATATATATACATATATATATATGTATATATATATATATTGGAAGTCTAACGATGGACCTGGATATTGTTCCACTCATTTTTGTTTGTTTTCATACTAAGCTACAGCAATGATTATTATTCTAATTTTCCCTTTATATGAGTGATCTCCTGGTATGGAAGATGTGCATGCCACTGGGATATTAATGAATGTGAACACTATTTTAAAATGGTCTCTATTGAATCTCATGGGATTGTAAGGAAATTTTTCTTTAGAAAAATTATAACAGGGCAGCCCGGGTGGCTCAGCGGTTGAGCGTCTGCCTTCGGTTCAGGGCATGATCCCAGAGTTCCGGGATCAGGCCCACGTCGGGCTCCCTGCCTGGAGCCTGCTTCTCCCTCTCCCTGTGTCTCTGCCTGTATCTCTCTGTGTGTTTCTCATAAATAAATAACATCTTTTTAAAAAATTATTACAGTACACATATTTACTATTAGAATTCCTGGATAATGATATGTAAATCCCACAAATTAGACATTTTTCTAATATTCTGAGATCTGATGTGTTCCTTTAAATTATTATTTTTAAATTGTCCCAGAGAAAAGGTGTAGATTGCTATATAATTACTTCTTGGGACTCTCAGGACACCTGGATAGATCAGTGGTTGAGTGTCTGCTTTTGGCTCAGGCAATGATCCCAGGGTCCTGGGATCGAGTTCCACATCAGGCTCCCTGCATGGAACCTGCTTCTATGTCTGCCTATGTCTCTGCTTCTCTGTGTGTCTCTCATGAATAAATAAATAAAATATTTTTAAAAATATTTCTCAAGTAGTTTTCATTAGAAAATTTTCAAAAACTAATGAGTAAACAGAAGCACGTAAGCACATTGCCCTTCTATCCCTAAATCAAAAGTTTAAAGCATTAGGACTTGATAGTTTCAACAAGTCAGTAAGTCTTTTAGTGTTTGACTTAAGTGGGGTAAAGAAAGATCACAGAAATCAATTTGCTGGTAAAAATAAAAAATACAAAAACAACAAAATGAAAGGTATCAACAAGTCAAAAGCAAATGAGTCTAAGTCTAGCCATGGCAACCCCTATTTATCATAGACATGTAATTACCTCTAAACATGTAATGACGATGTGAGAAAGTGAAGCCAGATTACTAGAGGTTTTTTGTATGGAAGAGTAAGGTTAACACAAAAGAGTTCTAAAAATAATTTCATAATGATTTATATATGTTTGAGATTCTTTTAGTTTCTTTGCTGCAGGGAAAAATAATAGTATACCTTACCCCAACAAATACAAGACATTTGGAATAATGCTTATTTATTGAACAACTACGTGAACACCTTCTGTGAACCAGTCTACTTTGTTAGGTACCCCAGATGTGTTCAAGCAGAACTCTGCAAAATGTATGGAAATCCAATTATCCACACCAAAGAGAAGATTTAATGAGCTGACATGAAAAAGTTTCAGAAGGGGCATGGATAGATCTAGTTTTGGGGACATCCAAATCCGGGGTAATAAATCCATGAAAATTCCCCATCTCTTCTGTTTCTTCCCATCTATTGGCTTCATTCTTTAATGGCAGAAACTCCATAACGCCTGACTTACCATTTCAAGTAATCCGAGGCTTATATCCTCCACAATCTCAGTTAAAGAAGATAAAATAGCTCTCTACTGGCATCGTTTTTAAAAAGTAGAAAGGGCTCTTATTTCCCGATTTTGTTTGTTTTTGAAGATGTCATTGGTTTTATTAAGCATTTCATGAATCGGGCAGCATCCTATCTAACGAGTAGAAAAATGGGAAACTAAGAGCTGTGAAGCTCTTAGTTTCTCAGCTTTAGTCACATGGCATCACAGACTATGGCCTCGGCATCAGGGTACAATGATTGGTCTACTTGTCTTTCCATCATGGGAATAAGAAGCCTTGATGGTCAACACAAAACACATGGAGAATCGTTTCCCAAAGAAAAACGTGTGTTATCATCAGAAGTGAAGATGCCCACCACAATGAGGAAATGAGACAATGATAAAATGTAGCGGCCTTACAGCCTCACAACCGAGTACTAAATTCAATAAAAACGTACTATGATAATGTGATAAGTGTGCTATACCAAAGGAACATGCAACTGCCTGTTGGAAAGAGATGTGACAAATTTCAGCCATAGTTGGCTGAAAAAGATTCCCAAAGAGGTCAGAACTGGTTCTTGATTAATAAGAGGGAACTTAGCAAGTGAAGGGAAACAGGGCATTCTTAGAGAAGCTGTTGAACTAGAGTTTTAGAAAATATGGAAAATAAAACTCCACATTTGGATATCAGGGGGTGTTCCATCATTGTTTGAATAAATGGGTCACAAAGATGGGAGGTGGATTGAGGGAGAGCGTTCCAAAAATAGGTTGAAATCACATTGTAGAGGCCCTTAAATGTCATGGTAATGATTTCAGATACTGCTAGATCTGCCAGACATCCTAGTTTTAGGTCAACTAGCCAGAAGTCAAACATGAGTAAGCAAAGTACCCTAAGATGAATAAATTGGGAGGCCCACAAGGCCAAGGGGGTGACAGTGGTACTGCCTCTCATTTATTCACATTGAGAATATAGCCACATATTGCCATTGGCATGTATCCATATCAATGACAACTTTGTCTCGTTTTAGCTATCCTAATTCTCACAAAAGGCTTTATGTGGCTATTTTACTACTAGTTCTTGGTTTAACTAACAGTGTACCACCAAGTAGATGGCTTAGAACAACACCCGTTTATTGCTTATTATCTCATAGTCTTCATGGGTCAGGAGTTTGTGTATGGGTTAGACGGATCTTTTGCTCTGGTGTCTATACCAGATGGCTACAATCAAAGTGGAGTCTGAGGTTTCCCTCCTTTGGGAGCCTTACTGTTTTCTTCCAAACTCTTTCAAGTTGTTGGCAGGATTCAATTGCTTTTAGTTGTAGAACTCATGGCAGCTTCCATCTTCTTCAAGACCAGCAAGAGAAAATCTCTCTCAAGCTTCAGAGTGCTTCCTCTTTAAGAGATGCTGCCTGGTTAAGTCTGGCCTATCCAGATCGTCCTCCTTTTGATTAACTCAAAATAATCAGATTTGGGACCTTAATGAGCAGCTTCAAAATCCATTTGCCATGTAAGAAAATAGAATTACGGGAATGAAGTCCAAATTATAGTTCCATCTATACTTAAGGGGAAGGATTTACACAAGGCATGCGTACCAGGGAATGGGAATTTTAGGAGCCATTTCAGAATTCTTGCCTATCCAGGCTTGTTAAACATATCCGCAAAGAAATTGGGGTAGGCTGAATAATGTGCTCCCTCTCCACCCCCAAGATACCTATGTCCCAATCTCTGAAACCTGTGACTGTTACCTTATATGGGGGTGGGGGGAATAAAGGACTTTGCGGCTGTGGTTAAGGATTTTTTTTTCTTTTTCTTTCTTTCTTTCTTTCTTTCTTTCTTTCTTTCTTTCTTTCTTTCTTTCTTTCTTTCTTTCTTTCTTTCTTTCTTTCTTTTTTTTTTTTGTGGTTTAGGATTTTGAGGTAAGTAAATTATTTGGAATCATCAGGGTGGGCCCTAAATGCAATCACATGTATCGTAATAAAAGCGGGTTGGGGGAAAATTTGATACAGACAGAAGAGAAGGCAATGTCATCATGAAAGCAGAGAATTTGTGATCATGAGCCAAGTATTGCCAGCAGCCAGCAGAAGCTAGAAGAGGCGAGGAAAGGACTGTCCTCCAGAGCATGCTTCCAGAGGGAGTTGCAGCCCTTGCCAACACCTTGATTTCAGCCCAGTGAAAATATTTTCAGACATCTGGCCTCCAGAATTGTGAGAAAATAAATTCCTATCCTTTTAAGCCACCAAGTTTGGGGTAGTTTGTTGCAGCAGCCATAGGAGACCAACACAGCAGGTCTGTCACCTTTGATATGAGAACTGGCTCTTTATCAGCAACTTTGTAAATTAAAATGATTACTACAAGCAGGTCTGGTAGAGTCAAACCAAAAAAAGAAAAAAAAAGACATATCAAGAGGACTACTTGATACTTCAAATATTGAATGGACTTTATCCTAAGCACACATCTTGGCATGAATATTACAACAGACACACTATGTTTAGCAAAACCTTTTAAACTAGTGTACATTTCATCTTGATCAGATTTTTTTAAGGTTTATTTTTAGGTGTTTGTAATGTAAGTAGTATGACATCTTAGTGGCCCATGGATATTATAAATAAGTAATTAAATATACATATTTTTGTGGTACATATTTAATTTTTTTATTTTTATTTTATTTTATTTTTTTACTGTTAGGTGTCTGAAGGCCATATCCATAAAAGATGAGACATTCATGGAGGTCACGGGATGAGATGCATGGAGGTCACGGGCTTGTCATGATAAATAGAAAAGTAACGTGGCAGTACTGTGGAAAGTAGGGGCTGAAGATTAAAAGCAGGGAGACTTCCACTACGTGACCCAGTTACGGGTGTTATGAGTTATGGATCAAGGTAGCACATCTTATGTTTAATATCACAAATAACATAATAATAAGCAACTTATAGTATTGCCAAATATGGGGCAATCTGTGTGGCTTTGCATGAATCCTTGTGGTAAATCTCTAGGGTAGCTACTGTGTTGATTTCATTTTATAAAATCATTTACTCAACAAATATTATTGAGCATTTACTATGGGCTTAGTACTTTATTAAGGATTGAGGAAGAAATCTAGATGAAGTTGGGGTCAAGGACCCTTCTGAGGCCACATAACTTCTATATGCTGAGCCGGGACCACACTCAGGTCTGTCTGACAACTATTTTTGAAGGACAAAGAGAAGGGCAGAAGAAAGAGGAAAGCAAATCATGAAATAACAGCATTACCATAACTTTAAAACCAATGATCTACCTATTGCCTGGAGGCAGTTGATATGAGAAAAACAACAAAGTCCTGATGAACTCTTAAAGATGCTCACTGGAGGTCCCAAACTATTCTGAAAGCAATAGCAGCATTTCAAGGTCTTTTAGATGTCCTGGAATTATAGCCTTCACTTATACCAATGAGCCACTAAAAACAAAGAAAGAAGGAAGAAAGAAAGAAAGAAAGAAGAAAGAAAGAAAGAAAGAAAGAAAGAAAGAAAGAAAGAAAGAAAGAAAGAAAGAAACCAAGCCATCACATTCAAATATAGCAGTTTTTTGTGCAACGTTTCTCAACCATAGCTAATTTGATTTCTAATTATATGATTAGAAGCTAACCTGATTAGCTCTTTCTGGGATAAGTAATTTAAACAGCACTTTGCTACATAAAATGGAATTTACGGTTGGATTAAACATTCCAAAATAGTGTCATAAATATTCCTAAAGCTGGAAATGACCTTGAATGTTCAACTTGTTCATCATTCTGCTTTCATCCTTCCACCTAGATTTGTAGGGCGGATCTGCATAAAGATTATCCCAATCCTGTACTCTATATATGAAATATTCCAACATAATTAAATACAACATATTTATTGAGAATTGATGTACTAGGCAAGATGTCTAAAAAAAGAAAAACTAAACTCCCTTGGTAATTCTTTCTTATTCTTTAAACATATTTAATTACGTTTGACATAGAAAGAAGTGATCCTGAACTCTTTCATTAAGTTTTATTAAGTTATTTTCTTTGAGGAAAAAAAAACCTCACTCCTTCAGTTGCCCTCCATTTTCAGTTTCAGACAAATAATGTTAAGTAAATCATGATCCCAAATTGTAATCACTGTCAAATGAAGATCATTAATTACCTGTGTGCTCTCAACCTAAGCAAAATACAGAATATAGGTAATTATCGGGATAATTCAAGCCAAGAAAAATATTTTGCTGCATTTGCGAGACCTCTCCCTGACACGCTGATTTATATTTGGGAGAAGATAGCCCGGTTTAACCTGAGTGCTCTTGAATTTTTCCATAATCAAAGAGAATTGAATCTCCAATGGCTCTGTAACACCAAAGCCAGGTTACTTCACCCTGGGATCGAATACCACCCTTTCACTTTAGATGGCCATTAGATAAAATAGCCTGAGGCCTTGATGATTTTTTTTTAACTTTTATATTTGTGTTAATTGTACATATAGCTTGTTTTCATTTTTCATTTATTTTATATCTATTTCTTCCTAGTAGTCCTCAGCCCAGGATGTGCTAATGTGTTTCATGTTTCTGACTCAAGAAATAATAACCACCCCTTAAGGAGTAATAATAATAATAATAACATGAATAATGAAAGGTTGCATTAGTTAATTCAACCTTTATAAAAGCCTATCAGTGTACAATTTTGTTTTAAATGTATTGGTTCCTTTAAACCTTATTATAATCCTATGGAATAGGTTCTCTTTTACAAGTGAGGAGACTGAGACTCAGGGAGGCTAGAGCGTTATTCTGGGGTCTTTAAGAAGTGGCTGCCAAGATGCTATTAAATGTGCAAAATATTTATTAGAGAAAATGTTTGTGTGGAAGAAAATACTGAGGGAGATGAAGGAGGCAGACCATAATACAAGTTAGACTCAGAATGAAGGAGGTGATGAGGTGGGAGTAGGGGTTGGGTAAAAGCATCCTAGATTGCCTGAAGTTTAAGGAAGTTTTGGCAAAATTGTTGAGAGCCCTTAAGCCAAAGTGATTGACAAAAGAGAAAGGGTTAGCCAAGTATGTTTGCCATTCTCAGTCATTGGCCTGAGCAGCCCATGGAAGGCATGGCTTCAACCCAGACACGAGAAAGGATCTCAATCCAGTAGCCAGAGCCATTAGTGAGCTATGCTCCCTGTAATTTCAGGAGGTGTGTTCTCATGGTGGCCACAGCTAAGTAAGCAGAGAAGCTGAAATTCAATCTGGTATATCTCTGACTCCAGACACCATCTCCTTTACTATCAGGCTTATTATATTTTTCATGACCATTGAATGGGTCTCTCAATTTTGTACTACTTTTTTCAACATTTAAAATTGGAATTAACAATTCTGGGTTGCTTTTAAAAATAGGCTTTGCCATTTTTCTTTTTTAACATTGAGTAAATTGTTTCCAATATCTTTAAGAAGGTAAGTAATTTAATAATGTAATCCAACATCTATAATTCAGTTTATTTGTCATCATAAATGATGATTCGTAAACACCAAGCACTGCCCTCATGTAGAAAAGCTTAATCATTTTACCCTAGACCTTGGGTTAATTTAGCAGGCTTCATACAGGGAATAAGATGAATCATTTCTCAAAAGTATGTTCCTTTCTAAACCAACTCTGCAGATATTTCTACTGGACTCTTAGGACTTCTATGAAATATTGTGGATGTTGGAGATGACTAACTGCTTTTTCTGTGCCCTTCCCTGACTCACCGATCAGTACCTCATTATCCTATAGCTTGTCCAACCAGGTCACCACTTCAAATACTGGTGAATCAGTAGCTATTGCAGTATATCAAACCATCCCCCACAACTGAACAGTTTTAACACCAAACATTTGTTTTCTAACTACTATGCCTGTGAGTTGACAGGGCTGGACTCATTTGTATACCTGCAGCTTAGCCAGGGTCCTTTGCTCTAGGATGGGCTTGATGGGGCATCATAATAGAGCAGCTGCGCTCTATGTATTTCTTTTTCCTTCTTCCTGGGTCTAGCTGGGGCATGTCTTTCTCAGATGTTGGCAGATATGGAAGAGTCTAATAAGAGACACACATTCGCATTCACACTCAGAACTGGCACACTCTTAGTTTACCTTATGCCACTGGCCAATGCTAGCTAGCCACACAGTCAAACAAACCCTATGAAATTCAAGGGTTGGGAACTCGTACTATATTACTTTCATGCAAAAAACCAGTAAAGTCACATAGCCAAGGATGTAAACTCAGGAAAAAAATAGAAGAACTTTATACCATTGATGAAAAATACCACAAATGGGAGTCCTATCTTGTCTTTGTTGTACTATTATCTTTCATCTATCTGAAATTAATGTGTTGAATATTTATAGATATAATTTTGTACAAGACACTTTTTGGCACTTTGTGGGCACTTTCAATTTAATAGGGGAAGTAGACATGAAGGTATATTATTTCCTATTTTATGGTCTGACTGCCTCTTCTTCATGAGACATATAATGGTAAGCCTTTCTTTGGCCTCAGTCTGCTTTCTCTCCCCTCTCTCTGTTAGTGTCCCCATTCTCATGGCTTTATGTTATTCCCAAAGATACACACATACACATACACACACACACACACACACACACACACACACAGGCACACATACACACACACAATTTTAAGAATTCCTACAGATCTTGATGTATTGGCCTCATCTCCATTATCCTCCCTCACTCCTTTGATACCCTATGCTTCAACCATGCCGACTTTCTTTCTGTTCCTCACAAACTACAAAAACATTTTTGCCTCTGGGTTTTTGTACACTTAGGCCCATAAAGTCAGCTCCTGTACATTACCTCCTCAGAAAAACCTACTTTTTAAAAAGATTGTATTTATTTATTCATGAGACACACACAGAGAGAGAGAGAGAGAGAGAGAGGCAGAGACACAGGCAGAGGGAGAAGCAGGCTCCATGCAGGGAGCCCAACGTGAGACTCGATCTCAGGTCTCCAGGATCACCCCCTGCACTGAAGGTGCTGCTAAACCACTGAGCCACCAGTGCTGCCCGAGAAACCAACTTTAACCATTTAAATTGAAGAAAGTAAACTGTACCAATCATAAATCTTTGCATTGCTTGTTTTTATTGTCTACACTTCACTGATTTCTATTTGAAATTGTCTTATTTACTTTTGCTGTTTATTGTCTGTCTCCCCCATTAAGAATGACATTTCCATGAGAGCAGGAACTTTGTCTTTTGTCCTAGCTGTGTCCTTGCTTTCTATAATGGTGACTACACTTGTTAGATACTCATAAATATTTGATAAATCATGAAGGAATGATTCTATTTTTTGATGATATAGCCCAAATCTTTCTCTTGGACTCTAGATAGTTATATCCATCTACAATCAGATGCCCCATGGGTACCACACTCAACATTGACAACTCTGAATCTATCCGTTTTTCTCTCCAAACCCACCCTTTGGCCAGTACTCTCTCTGGTTTGTAAATGATAGAAATTCCATTCAGTTGTTCATGTCAGCAACTTGTAGTTTTTCTTTACTCCTTCCTCTTATTTACCTCTCACATCAAACCTTTAACATATATTATTCATTCTAATTTTAAAATCATTATCATGATGTGCCTGAGTGGCTCAGTTGGTTAAGCAACCAACTCTTGATTTTGGCTCAGGTCACGATCTCAGGGTCATGGGATCTAGCCCTAAGTTAAGCTTTCCACCTCTTCCTCTCCCCAACCCCCAACCTGCTCAGGCTTTTTTTTTTTTTCTCACTCTCTCTCAAATAGTTAAATAAATCTAATAAATCCTAAAAATATTTATCAGAATGATCCACATTTCCAGTCTCACTACTATCACCCCCATCACTTTGCAATAGTTTCCTTACTGGGATCTCCTTGCCCACCCACCTTGGTCACATATTGACTTTGTGACCTTATACATATTTCTTAACTTCACAGTGCCTCGGTTTCCTCGTGTCCCAAATTGGGTTAACCTTTCACAGTTGCTGTGGTAGCTTAGATAAAATAAATTCATATGGATTCAGAATTGCAGAATGGGATCATTTGGAAGTAGTTTTGGCAGATGTAATCAAGATCAGGTCACACTAGATTAGTGTGCATCTGATAACAAGGGAAATTTGTTTATTTATAAAATATTATTTATTTATTTATTTATTTATTTATTTATTTATTTGAGAGAGAGAGACAAAAAGTGAGGGGAGAGGCAAATGGGTGGGGGAGAAGCAAACTCCCCCACTGAGCCTGATGCCTGGCTCAAGACTCGATTCCTTGACCTTGAGACCACGACCTGAGCTGAAACCAAGAGTCAGAGGTTTAACAGCCTGAGACACCCAGGTGTCCCAACAAAGAGTGAAATTTAGACGCAAAGGGACAGAGGGAAGAAGATGTGAGACACATGAGAGAGGGCCATGTGAAGATGAAGGCAGAGATTAGTGAATCTACAAGTGAAGGAATACCAAGGATTGTCAGCCACCACCGAAAGCTAGGAAGAAGCAAAGAAGGGTTCTCCCCTAGATTCTGCAAACAGAGCATGACTTTGTCAATATCCTGTTCTCAGACTTCTAGCCTCTGGAACTGTGAAAGAATAAATTTCTGTTATTTTAAACCATTCATTTTGTGACAATTCATTGCAGCAGCCCTAGGAAACTAATATGGTCATCTTGAGAATTAAGTAGGATAATTTACAGCTGTGCCTATAGTAAGCATGCAGTAAAATTTATTTTATTTATATTATCATTATGAATCTAGATTGAAACTCTTAAAACTGTAGATATAAGCAGGGACGCTCCCTACTTAAAACTTTGCAAAGGCTCTTTGTTGCTCACAGGATAGAGTCCAAAACTTTAAGATCATTCAGAATGCCCTGAACAAAATCTAACCACGTACCTACCTCTATTTCCTTCTTGCTTCTATATTCTTTCTTCTCCAGCTATCCAGACTTTCTTTCAAATCCTTATTCTCTCTCGTCTCCAGGCATTCTAAGATGTTATTCCTTGTCTGGAGTATTCTTTGTTTCCCTTCCCAGGATCCTCTCCTTTGGGACTCTGTCTGAAGTCCCTTAAGGAAGGCTTCCCTGATGAGGAGACACTCCTCTGTCTTGCATCCCTGAGTACCCTCTACTTGTATCTTCTGCTACCTTCATCACACTTGTGAATGTTCATTTGTAGACCTAGTTATACAGTAAGCTCTAAAAGGACTGGCCACGATTGTCCTGCTCTTTGAGCTGAGCCAGTACCTGGCATATAGTCAGCACTATCTTAATAAATATGTATTACCTAAATAAATGAATGAGGTTATTTAAATACAGTGCCACAAAGATAATAACAAACATAAAATCATGATCCATAAAGGATGAATAGATGGATCCACTGTCAGATCACCTAGGGTGAACTAAGTGTCCTAGAACTTTACAGATAGGAAAGTTGCTAATGTGCATTTATTTCAGCCTCTTCCTATATTTCACAAATGAGTAACCAGAAGCCCAGAGAGATAAAATATTTGCCCAAAGCTGAACAGCCACCATTGGCAAAACCAGAACCAGAATTCTTTTTCCCTTCCAAAGAGTTCTTCCAAGGCATTCTGCTGCTTTCATTAAAGAGAGACAGGGACAGGACATTTAAAAAATAAATGAATGAGAGAGAACAGAACTGAAGGAATGGACTTGGGGAGAATGCTAGATTTGTTTTGTTTTCAGAGGACGGGAATAGTGAAGAGATGAGAGTATGTTCAGAAGATTTGCCAAATAGGGTGATTAAAAAATGATAGGAAGTAACTGGAATTCCTTAAGTGCAGTGAGAGAATGTGTAACTAAGGGAGGAGAAATTAAATTCCTGCAGTGCAGTGAGTATGTAATCTCAGGAAGAAGAGAAGAAGAGAAATTTCCTAAATTGAGATACACCACAGAAGGAACAGAGAATTTGTGAAGGACCTGTTATCTAGTCGTATCCACCCTGGGTGCCTGCAGAGTGGGTAGGAGAACAAGAGACTGGAACCGACAGTGCGGTTTCACCTGGATAACAGCAGGTGTGTGTGCCTGGGCAAGGAGGGATGTCCTTAGATTCCTTTACCCACCAAATAAATCCACAAATTCCAGGGTCGACACTGGTATTGGGTTAATGTTCCTCTGTCCTACAATTCTGCCTATTTTTCCTATATTCTTTTCTCAGCAAAAGCCAATCTTCCTATTTACTTTACTTACAATTCTGGGTAAGTTGAATTATATCCAATCAGTCAACCAAACTGGAAAACTCACAGTAACCTAGATTCTCTGCTATATTCAATCAGTCCCTAAGTTCCAATGACATTTCTAGCATAGACAATAAGGCTTTCATAGCTTAGTTAGCTATCCTACAACCCTCTCTTTAGACATTTATCCTCATACCCACCATACCTTAGAGCCACCCTGTTTTCCGAAATCTTCAGGTATTTGTTTACATTTTCATATTTTTGCTTATTACTCATTTCTAGAGGAGCAAAAGATAACCTAGTCATTTAATTCTTTATTTTGCCAAAATAAATTATTTGGGCTAAGATGACATATTCATATGCAATTTCAACATATAATTTTAATATATTTTCACATATACAGAATACATCATATGTAATAAAATATATGGCATGTGTAATTATGAAGTCTACATACATAGCCTATATTCATTACTCCACTATACTTATATAAAAATTTAGAGTTAGCAATTATATACACATTAAACTCATCAAATGCCAATGACTGTTCAAATAATATTTAATAGCAAGTTCTTTGTAATTCTTTTAACACCAGTAGTGATGGTGATTAAGATAATTAAACAGCCTCTGGGAGATGAATGCTAAATATCCACGTACGGCTTTTGAGGTAATTTTAAGGAGTTACTCAGATTTGTTTGGGTAATGTAACAATTTATTTGAAGATGTGTTTAGCTATAGAAATTAGGCAATTTTGTACTTTATATATAACCTTAGAGCGATGGCTATCCCTTTTTATGCGCTTTCACAGTTTCTTGCCTAGAACTCTAGTATAATATTCATTTTGTTTTGCCTTGTATAATAACTATCAGAACAGGCATGATATTCCATTAAGACCACAAGCTCCTAGAAGATAAGAGTAAATTTATCTGTAAGAACACAATTATTGTTTGCCGAATTCATAAGACAACATATGTGGTTTTAGTTCTCTCAGTGTTAGGACATTTTCATCCCTAAACCAATTTTACTGCCTTGCTGTCTCTCAAACATACCCCCAAAATGCTATCTCCATGAATACTGAAGTTTGAACACTTTCAATTACATTCTGGATTATTACAATAACCTATAAACTGCTTTTTTTTTTTTTTTTACAATCTCTCCTCCATACTGCGGCCAGATGGACCTTTCCAACATAAACCTGATCAGATGACTCCCTGCTTGTCCCCATCTTATTAGTCAGGATTGCGACAAGAAATTAATGTCACAGAAATGGGGGAATTGAGAAGAATTAAATGAAGGGACTGTTTGCAAAGAGGTGAACAAGACTGAGGGAATGGGAAAGACCTCAGGACTATCAACAGGAAAAAAGCCACCAGCATGAGGCATATCCTACTGGAAAAGGGGAAAAAGCCTTTTACTAAACCCCAGCAAGAGGCTGCAGCTACGGGAAATGACAGCCAGAGGAAACTGTGGTCCTCAGTAGAGGGAAGAGCCATCAGCACAGCCGTCAAATCTGGTAGCCTAGAAGCAGAGGTAAGACAAATAGTCCGCGCAAGTGATTTATGAGGGAGTACTCAGTTGAAATCTGGGAGGGAGTAAGGAGAGGGAGAGAAGGCTAAAGGCAGAGCTTGTCAAAAATCCAATTTCAGGACGAGTTAGGCTCAATCTAATCCCACAGGAGGCTGTATGTAGAACAGATTGTAGCCAGAGGTGTTCCTGCCCAAAAGAGGAGGGCTGCATTGATGTGTGCATTAGTCAGCCATTAGCTATTGGTTGACCCAAGGGGGAGGAGACCATTTAACTTCTCAGAAATCGCTGGGTGTGGCAGCTGCCTGGGGCAATTCCCCAGAGTAACAGGCCAGTTTGAGCAGTTCAGCTAAAACCTGCAGCCCCTGGGGTGTGAGTGCACTGGCTCAGCAAAAGGGCATCGGGAGAGGTCCCATAGCTTTTGCTACAGCCCATCACTTGTACTTCTCAGATACATTTGCTTCTCACAATTAGCACTTCCCATCTCTTCTCAGCCTCTTCATAGTTTGGGTTGGTCTCAAGTTCTAGGGAAACTTGGAAGAGGAGCATTAGCAGGATGAATTACTGTCTCCTTTGCCGGTATTAGTTTCAAGTTTGTAAGTGATACTCATCATTTCCTTCTCCTCCCCTTCTAAATTCCTCTTATTCCCACCTAGAACGTCAGATGGCCTAAGGTACCTTGTTTGGTGAGATGACTCAGACTCTCACCCCTGAGCGTTGATACCCTGGCTACCATTCCTTTACCATGATTGGTGCACTTTCCTTTATAATTAAAGTTCATCCTGGAAGTACCAAGAGATATCCTGTAGTCCACCTTAGCACCCAACATATTCCTCTTGTTAAGTAGCAGCAACCCTACCTCCTTAGGATAATCGGGTTAAGATACCCCAGGGTGTATTCAAATACCCCAGTGTATACAATTGTGTGAGTATACTAACTCCTTGTTTTGCTTGTTGGTCTATTTGAAGAGCTTGAAGTGATTAGATATCAGCCATAACTAAGTTGAGTGGCACTTCTGGCATGTCTCTGAGTAGAAGAACCCCTTCTCGTAGAAAAAGAATCTCTGATGGCTAATTGGGGTCATGCCTTCCTCCATCTCTTCATTTCTGAACTCATGTATTCTATCTCTTTGGGACACAGTACCATGTAATGGCCTTGGTTTAGGACAAATGTAGTCCTTTCTGAGGACTAGTGGCCCTAATACAGGGTATCATCTCTAAGCTGGTCCTGAAAGCTATGCCTTAAAATGGGCATCTCCATCCTCTGTCAAGTCAGCAGCCTCTAAATCATTGACTATACTATACTATATATGGAAGTACCAGGAGGATTCCTTTGCCATGTTCCCACTACCATACCCTTTGCAATGAAGAGGATGTCTTGTTCTGAGGTGATATTATGTGGAATCTGATCCAGTAGACCACTCTGTGAGCTCTTGCGTGTGGTTCTGACTGGGATATTGCTGACCCAGGTAAGGTAAATACATACTCAGACTAGGTGTCAATTTTGTTCACAAGTTATTACCCTTGTTGGGGTGAGAAGGGTCCAGTATTATAAGCTTGCCTTCAAGTGTCCACTCGATTCCCTCAAAGGATGGTATCATATCAAGGGCTCAGAGTCAGAATTTGTTTCTGGATAGGTTCAATGTTTAGCTGTGGCATGAGCTGGATCAGCTTCCATGAGAAAATGGAGTCCATGCTATTGGATCTATAGATAATCCCCATCTCTGTCACCATGACTACTCCATTCATGAGTCCTTTGAGTAAGCACAGAGGTTGATTTATAATCTATCAGACGAGTCATCCTCTGTACCTTGTGGTTTTATGTCTCTTCAATAGTGGATGCTCTCTGAACTGTGTTAACATATGCTGGTAAATTCCTCCCACTTTGTGCCTATTCCCATATGTCTATTTGCATTCTTCTTCCCTGTACCTCCATGTCCTGAATATACCAGTTTTTCTCCCTACATATCTCCAGCAAATGAGCCAAGGCATTCACCACTCTCCATTAATCTATGTTATGTTTACTTTGAGACATGTGTTGCTCAACAAAATTGGATAATACTGAACAAAACTCCACCTACTTTTTCCTTATTACTACTATATTTCATGGCTGTCCATGAGTAAGGTTATATTGTAACAGCAGTGGATTTGGGGCCCACATTAAAATACAAAGCAGAATCATCTAAGGATGTGTTCTTCTTCTAGTGAGAATTCACCCAACAGGTCACAATTGTGAGCTGTATGACTGGTATCTGTTGAGACTGTGTTAGGTGACATGAAAGTGTGGGGCACTTGTTTGTCCAGCTTACTTATGCCCTTTGGATCTGCTTAAGGCTCATCCAAGGTGCAATCCTTCCACTTTAAGAATAATTTTTTAGAGCTGCTAAAATGTATGTGTTGGTCAGCCAGACAGCTACCAGTTCACAATGAGCAGCCCTGGTGTCATGGTTACTTGATGTCCTTTGGCCAATATTTAATATCCCTGTGATCCCTACTACCAAGGAGAAATTGGACCACTACTCCACAATGGAAGTAAGGAAGAGTATGCCTGGAATACAGGAGATTCTGTAGGGCATCTCTTATCATTACCATGCCTTGTGATTAAGGTCAATGGAAAATTACAAGTCATTCCAGGTAGGACTATTAACATCCCAGACTCTTCAAGAATGAAGGTTTGGGTCACCCTGCCAGGTAAAGAACCATGACCACCTGAGGTGTTCATTGAAGGCAAAGGGAATACAGAATGGGTGGTAGAAGAAGGGTGTTATAAATACCAGTTATGCCCACATGATCAGCATCAGAAATAAGGCATAGAACTATCATGAGAGTATCCTCCTAATTTTTTTTATGAATAAGTTTCTCTGTATATATACACATATTAAGCAAATATCCTTGTTTTCTTTCGTCTCATATTTCCCTGTTATATAACATAGAATTTATTGATTTTACATCAGTATTTATTTTATTTTTTACATCAGTATTTAAGTATTGTTAATTTTATTTTATAATATTTCAGTTATGGGTTGTGAGGAGAAGAGTATACATCACTCAAGGACTTCACCATCTCTTCTGGAGAAGGGATTGGGCATTTTCAGTTTTATACAGAATAGTTATATCATGTAAGGTGGAATTATGACCTTCTTAATGTTTTTGTTTGGAGATTAAGTATACTTCAAGAACATGCATACAAATGCCAAGTTGACAAGGGGTAGACCTGTGATGAATAATTTTATATGTCAATTTGACTAAGCTAAGGGATGCCCAGATAGCTGGTAAAATATTATTTATGGGTATATCTGTGAGGGTGCCTCTGGAAGAAGTTAGCATTTGATCAGTAAACTGAGGAAAGAAGATCTCCCTCACCAATGGAGGTGGGCATCATCCAAAACATTAAGGGCCTACATAGAACAAAAACGCAAAGGAAGGGTGAATTTGTTCAATGCACCTAGGACATTGGTGCTCCTGGTTCTCTAGCCACTGGACTTGGAATGAGTTATATCACCAGATTTTCTGGGTCTCCAGCTTATAGTTGGCAGATCATAGGATTTCTCTCCCTCCATAATTGTATGAGCCAATTCCTTTTATAGATATAAATAAAATTCATATATTTTACTAATAAATAACTTTTTTTTAACAAATAACTTTTTAAAAAGATTTTACTTACTTGAGAGAGAGAGAGAGAACAAGTGCAGGAGGAGGGAGAAGCAGACTCCCCACTGAGCAGGGAGCCCTACTTGGGGCTCAATCCCAGGAGACTGGGATCATGACCTGAGTGGAAGGCAGATGCCCAACTGCCTGAGCCACCCAGGTGCCTTCTAATAAATGGGTTTTATGTATTATTGGTTCTGTTTCCCTGAAGAACCCTGACTGATATGCCATGCTCAACAGCTGCATTTTGAATGCTGTTCTGTACTGCGGATGGCATGATCTTGCTCTAGAATCTCACTTACTGGCTTTGAAACTCTTCTGTTGGGTCTTGCCAGTGACTCCACATACATCTTTATCTCCTACTGACAACTCTTACACTATTATAGGATCTTCTGGATCATATGACCAGGTAATAGGACTGGGTGTGCCCTTTCTTGCCCAGGGCTTCCACTGAAGACTGGCAGCTTTCCACATCACTTACTACATCATTCAATGATATATTCCCAAGTGTGGCATATGCTGCACTTTGCTTCTTTTTAAGTGGTAGGATGGATAAGTTGCAATAATTTTTACCTTGGAGGAGTTGTCCCCTAAAAGTGTCACAGATGTGACAAGTCACTTAATTTTTGAATGGTTTATCTCTCCCACTCTCTGAAGCACACTTGTCCTATCATGGCATCCAGAGTCTTACCTAGGCTGTGAACTCAGCTTCTATGAAGTTCTCCCATCGTCACATTAGGTCCTGTGTCTGTTTGCCAGCTCAGTATGCCCTCCAGGTATAGTGATAAGAATCTGCCAAAGAGGGGATCCCTGGGTGGCTCAGCAGTTTAGCGCCTGCCTTTGGCCCAGGGCACAATCCTGAGGTCCTGGGATCGAGTCCCACGTCAGGCTCCCGGCATGGAGCCTGCTTCTCCCTCCTCCTGTGTCTTTGCCTCTCTCTCTCTCTATGTCTATCATAAATAAATTAATTAATTAATTTAAAGAAAAAAGAATCTGCCAAAGAGGAACTCTGGCCTTCACAGTTAGTTTTAAATCGATGACTACTTATTTTTTCTTCTGAATGTGCAGTGGGCACCCATCAATTGCCACTCAATTCCACATTTTTAATTATATTCTTTCCCTGTATCTCTCAAATGCCAGAGCCATTATAAAAGCTAATGTATCTCCATCATCTCAGTAATTGTCCTGCCACAACATCCAAGGAACTATCAACACTTCACTTATCACAAGGGACAGTCTTTACCACCACCCGGCTAGCATATGATCCAACTCCAAAATTAAAATTCTAGAGTTTGCTCTACAAGACAGTTTCTGGTACCAATTATCTTACTTTATGCTCCCTGGAAGCAGAGTCTGAGGCCCAGAATCTTATTCAAATGATTTATTTAGGAAGTGCTCTTAGGATAAACCTTTAAAGGGGCAAGGGAAGCAGGTTAGGGCAAAGGCAGAAACTAGACAAGGGTGTAGTTTGAGGAGAGATTCAACCTCAGCCTGAATCCACTAAGGGCTCTGCAGTCTCAGTTGTTTACAGAGGTTGCACTACCCAGATCCAAGGGTGCTGGGCTGTCAAGATCCTTGCTTCAGCCAACCACTGGTTACCAGCCACTGCTAAAGTGGAGGGTTGCATAACTTCCTAGGCATCTCTTAGTAAAACAGCCCTCACTATCCAAGGCCTCTCCTCATTGCTGCTAAAATATAATGCTGGCAGCCAACACCTGCAGCATCTGGGGGATGAGTGTACCATCCGGACCAAGAAGATGGGGCAGGGCATTAATAGCATCTGCCACACTGCTGCCACTCCCCTCCATCTCTCTGATTTCCTAAAGTTGCTGGTCAAAGCCGGAGGCCAAGAAAGTCCACTGATGAAACTATAAGGATTGACCTCCTGGGACACAGAGCAGGGTGGAGATGATTACAGAGTGGATGTATAGTAGCCCACAGAAAAGGTGCTTATACAGAAAATCATTCAGGATTTCCACATAACCTAACAGACAAAGCCCTAAATCCTCAGCATGGTGGGATCTTCACAGGGTCTCTTTCTCGCCTGCCTTGAAGCTATTTCCTGCCCCCCTATCTAATATAGCATATGCCTTGACTTGTATTTCTTTCTCTCTCTTTTCCTTGTCTTTCTTTCTTTCTTTCTTTCTTTCTTTCTTTCTTTCTTTCTTTCTTTCTTTCTTTCTTCCTTCTTTCCTTCCTTCCTTTCTTTCTTTCTTTCTTTCTTTCTTTCTTTCTTTCTTTCTTTCTTCTTTCTTTCTTTCTTTCTTTCTTTCTTTCTTTCTTCTTTCTTCTTTCCTTCTTTATTAAAGAAGGAAATTTCTCTTTTTTTAAAAGATTTTTATCTATTTATTTGACAGAGAGAGCATAAGCAGGGAGAGTGACAGGCTAGGAAGAGGGAGGAGCAGGCTCCTGGCAGAGTAGGGAGCCCCACTCGGCTTGATCCGAGAACCCTGGGATCATAACTGGAGCTAAAGGCAGATGCTCAACTGCCTGAGCCACCACCCAGACACCACCTGACTTCTATTTCTGAAACAGCTTTATTCTTTCCTGATGTTCTGCTTCCCAATCTCAGTACACCTCCTGCTACCCTACTGTGCCAAACTCACACATGTAACTTTATCCTAATAGCAGTCATGTTATACTGTAGTTCCTATAAATCTATTTCATGGGTTGATTTTGCATTGCTTGAGGACAGGGGTGGCTTTTTTTTTTTTCACTGTTTGAGACAGAGCTGCAATAAGTGAATGAATGCAAGAAAGAATGAATGATTTATTCATATCCATCAATATTCAGTTTTAAGTACCATCTTTTTAATGCCAATTCTTTCTTCTCCCTCCTGTATCAGGTTTTAGATGCCCCTCCACTCTGTTTCCATCACCTTTTACCTACATTTTTCATAGAATTTACCATATCACATTATAATGGTATGGCCAAGTGCCTGTCATCCACACTGGGATAGGAGCCTTTCATCATTATATTTCTAGTGCCTGGGAAATAACAGGTCCTTGAAAAATATGAAAGATGAATAAATGGTTGAGTGACTGTAATAGACAATGAGAAACCATATCAGCTCCAGGAGAGGGAGCTTCTTTTTCTTTTTTAGAATAAGAGGAAGAATTGCAAATTATAATGGGATTTTAAGAAGTGTGGCATGTTCAATGGGATGCACAGTATGTCACAGAACTTCACAGACAGATGATAGATTATACATAAAGAAAGAAGTGTGGACACAGGTGATTAGCATATAATAGCTTTATCTAATTAGTTTTCAATCCTTATAAGGGAAATTTTCCAGTTGATAGTACATGTAATTTTATCTATAGTCTTTGAGTAAGGATACACTTCAGTTAGAGTGTTTTAAGGTACTCAACACTATTAATTTAATAAATTTAGACCATCATTGGCTCAATGAATTCTAATAATCTGATTGATCTTTAGAATAAACACGCTTTTAGACAAAATGATTAAAATACCTTGATCTGAAATTTGTGGTTCTTCAGAGTTCTCAAACCCAGGATGTATTTTGGTCAAAAAGCTTCTCCTTGTAGAATTTTATGGAAAAAATGCCTTTATCTCATTCCTTAGGATGATTTTTCAGTGAGCACTTGCATAACAAGTAACATACATGTTAATGCCTCTAGCATAGAGAGTCTCAGTTATTTATGAACTTTGATGAGTACAAAAGTGTGTCTGGGTAACATCTGATAGCCTTTGACAGAACTATAACTCTTCTCATGGCAACAATATCCATCTGCTTTTCAAAACACCTGCTTAAAATAAAGCAAGAAAATGAAAAGATGTTTACACATGTTTCAGACTAATAATTAATGTCAGTCTAACCCAACTGGAAATACAACTGTTCGTTCCTTTGCCGTTGCTCCTTCTAATCTTGGTTCTTAATAAAGCAGAGCTGATGCAATCACAGTTCCCAGACTCTGGTTGACTATTTTTACCCAATTTCCCTACTTCCTCAATCTTAATGCATCTTATCAGTAACAAAAATGAAGACACGCTCTGCTATCTCTGATTAAATCACCTCTGTTTAATTTGTACCGACTGTTGTGCTTTATTTTGAATATGAAGCAATCCTGCATTGCTTAAAGTTGTACCATCTTAGAGTTTTATCTTCCCTTCCACCTTAATTCATAAAGGAAAATTTTAAGGGTTGGAAGGCACCTTAGAGAGAGTTTTATCTGGTCTCCTTTTTCCACATGAAAAACTTAAATCCAGAGAAATTGCACAGGTGAGTAAGGTGACTATGCTAGGGAGAGAACCCCAAGTTTCCTGATTGATATTCACCAAGTCTCCCTCATTTATCCCACCCTACTCTTAAGGCGCTATTAATGCCTTGACTCACTCATCCATTCATGAGTCCATACATGTAAGCTCTTAGAATCTTGGACCTGGATGTCTGGTGCCCACAGCATCTATTAATATCTTATTTTTCTTGTAACTAAATATTGTCTCATTAAATTATTTCATTGGGTATAATCATATTTTTTGTTAAATCAGACACATATAAATAATTATATATAATTTATTTATGTAACTCTCTCTTAAAGGAAAATCACGTTTCAAAACATTTACTCATCAAGACATGTAGAATAACAGCCTCTTCCAAAGATGTCTGTGCCTTAATTCCCCAAACCTGGGAGTAGGCCACATTACTTGGCAACAGGGAAATTAAGGTCTCTATCAACTGACTTGGAGATGTAGAGATTAACTTTCATTATCCCAGTGGACCACATTATCACTAGGATGCTTATATGTGGCAGAGGGAAGCAAAAGAGAGGGGAGTAGAGAGCTGGTAGTGAGAAAAATATTTAGTCCAAAGTTGTTGACTCTGAATATGGAGGAAGAGAGTCAAGAGCCAAGGGATGAAGGTAGTCTCCAGAATCTGCAAAGAAAAGGACCACAACCTCCGGAAAGGTACAAAGCCCTGCTGACTACCTAATTTTAGCCCAGTGAGACCCAGTTCAGTCTTCTGAACTACAGAACTGTGAGATAATATATTCATTGTTTTAAGCCACTAACTCAGAGGTAATTTGTTACAATATCCATAGAAAAATAATTCATTTTTAGAGGGATATAAAAAAGAACATTTTTAAAAGCGCAGAGCCCATGTTTTTTGTCAGATGGGTTGCAGAACCGGGACCAGCACACTCTAGTACAGTGCTAAACAATAGCAAAATCTGAGATGATGGAATGTTCTACATCTGCGATTGTCCTGTGTGGGCTGTTCATTATACTGAGTGCTTGGATATGGCAAGTACAACAGAGACAATGAATTCTTAATTTCAATTTTAATTAGTTAAAATTCAACTAGACACATGTGACTCGTGGCTCTGAAACTGGAGAGCACAATTATTCTCTGAATTATAATTAAATGCTCCCCTATATTCTCACAGAATAATAATGGAGCAAATCAGAAACAAGCCTTTGCAAGTTCCAACTACTGGATGGAGCCCTGTTTAGTAAACAATGTGCTCAGTAAATATTTAACAGAGCTTGTGGGAACGTGTGGCCACCACCGTCAACATTAAGTAGGTGGAGAAGACAGTTATTCAGAGAAAGATACCAACTTTTTGGAGACAAATTCCAACTGGCCAGACCTCTGCAGCCAGCAGTAAGGCCAGGGGTATCCAACCAGGAAACTGTTCACACCTAGCGACCCTGACCCCAAAAATGTGTGTTACTGCAAAGGTCAAAGTTACAGGAAATCAGTTTCAAATTTGCTCCTAACTGGGGGACTTTTGCAATGCCACATTCGTTGTCCTTTTCCATTTTCTCATGTTTACTCGCTGATTCTGCTTCCACCTGGTTTAACCTCTACCTTGCGCAACTTTCATAAAATAAGTAATCTTTTTGAAGGTTTTCTCAGACTGGGGGGAAAGTAGGATGGGAGTGAGAGCTGAAACAATGGCAGATTTTATTTTCAGAGTTTCGTTTCTAATTTGAAGGTAAAAGTATATACATATCCATGTGCTTTTGGAAATTAATTTCAGTTAGTTTTGATTTTTTATATGGGTTCTGGGATCTTAATTGTTTATGTGTACTTCATTTTATGGCACAATAAGGCAGCTTCTCCCATTGCAAAAATCTCTCACCTCCACCCCATTCTCCATCCTCACTCTTAGGTGCTTGTTCAAATCCTCATCATATTCCTCCCACATCTTTATTATAAGAGATAGGACTTACTGAGAGTTAATACGGCCAGCCCATTTTCTAAACATGTTCCATGTAACATCGCTCTCCTTACCACCACCTGGTGATGACAATGATACTAGTATCCTTATTTTTCAGGTGAAGAAACAATCCAAAAGACGGTGGGCAACTTGCCTAATGTTACACAGCTAGCAACCAGCAAAGCCAGGGTTGGAATGCAGGAAATCTGGAGATACAATCCCTGATTTTTGTCATTTTTGCCACATTGCCTTCAACAATTTGATTATGACACACAGCCAGTGAGCATCAGTTAGAAGATGAATGATAACTCATTCCTTAGTACTATAAAATAGTGTAGTTGGTATAATAAATTAATAAGTAGTCAGTTTATTCCTTACAACTAAATTTGTCAATGAGAGTATAGTTTTTCAGAAAATAGAGGGAATTTAAGTTGGTGTTTTCTAAAAGCCTCAGGCAGAGGACCTAGAACAGTGAGCATACAATCAGGGTTTAATAAATATTAGGTGTTATATTCTTGAATTGGGAAATATTTATAGCCGAAGCACCTGGAATTACATACATCTTGCTTTCTGCCAATATATGATTGAGGGGGTAAAGTTGAGATGTTTTTCCTACAATATTTTAATAGTCCCTTGATCAGGAAGTTAACTAATCTCCACCAATGACCTAATCCCATCCTACTGTTTTAAGCAGTTATTCCCATTTTTTCTCCCAATTTGGACCCCAGATCCTGGCCTCCAGGACTCCCCCTGACCCCGAGTTTATAGTCACACCCTTCTAACTGGAGTTCACTATTGTACAAATCCACAATCTCTCTCCGTAATCCATTCTTCCCTCTCCAGAGAAATGTTATTAAAAACATTATCACATAAACCTCATTAATTCTTATTCCAACCTAAAACTTTTTTGTGACTTCCTATTGCCCTCAAGAAAAAAAATCCAAATATCCCCAGGTGGAACTCATCCTTCACATCTACATATTAGTTGGAAATAATCTCTAATACCCATTCTTCCTCACCAATCCTCCTTGTCTTAAGGCTTATTATTCTTCCACACAATAGAGTGTGTTGCATTTTACAGACAATGATCATGCATAATATAATTGTCTTTGAATATCTCATAGGAAGGAGCCACATTAAAGGCATATATCCTGTGTAAAACCAAAAAGTCCAGCTTCCCTTCTATCTTTGAAATGGTCAGAACAGAGAGAGGGAGAGTCCTATTTGCCATCTAATGTTCTCCTTCAAGGACATATGTGTCTCTGCCTTATGCTGGTGGACAAAACCATCCAGCATTTTCAAAAATAATTATCATAAATTATAAATATGTAAAGTCACACAAAGGTGTGCAAGTTTCATCTCCACCCATCGCTGGCAGGTCCTCTCTCTCTCTTTCTGCCTCCAATGCTGCTGACTTTGACTTGGTTCAAACACTCTCACCAACCTGTTCTTACCCTATGAAGATAGCCTTTGGATTAGCTGATTTCTCTCTCTGCCTCCTGCAGCCCAGAAAAATCTAAAACACAAATTCATTCATTCAAGTCCTCGGTTAAAAGTCTGTGATCACAGGACACCTGGGTGGCTCAGTGGTTGAGTGTCTGCCTTCGGCTGAGGGAATGATCCTGGGGTCCTGGGAGCAAGTGCCACATCAGGCTCCCCACAAGGAGCCTGCTTCTCCCTCTGCCTATGTCTCTGCCTTGCTCTTTGTCTCTCAAGAATAAAAGAATAAAATCTTCAAAAAAATAAGTCTGTGATCACTTCTTACTGCCTAGTGGATGATAAATCCCACACTCCATGGCAATGCATGCAAGCCTTGTCAATTCAACTACTTATACATGCACTTCCTGTGTGTACATTGGCCCCCAAAGTCTACAAGGTCCAGAGAAGTAATATAGGAAAAGCAAACACTGTGGAGAATTGGGAAACCACAGAGCCCATGCAGAGCTGTGTGATATTTCCATCTCTTTTTGACCAGGCTCTAGATATTTTTTAGGAGAAATCTTCCAATTTTTCAAAGCTAAAGCTAGTTTAGTTTTTGAAAAATTACTGGGAAGTTCAAACAAAATGCATATTCAGGCCAAATCTAAGGTGCAGCTTGTACATTTGTACCTTTGCTTTGCATTTCAGTTCAAATTCTTTCCTCTGCCTAAAATGCTTTCTCTTGGGAGTTTAGTTCAAATATTTAGTTCAACATGATGAAATCACAGCTTGCCTATCTCTGACCATGGGATGATCACCCAGGGTTTTGCAGTACAGCTACCACTTATCATATACTTCCCATGTTCTGGGTACAGGGCTCAGCACTTCACAGGCATTATGTCATTCAACTCTGTTAATTTTTTATGACACTGTGAGTTACGTATATTTATTTTAGTTACCGATGGGGAAAAAAGAGACCCAGAGAGATTAACAGCATTGCGTAGCATCATGTCTACTGCCAGAAGAAAGCAGTAACTTATCCCCAATTTTGTCTTAACCTAAAGGCTAAGGTATTCAGAACTATGATCTTGATCACATTGCTATTTATTTTGGCTTGGTGTCCCCGCCACCGCCACCACAGGAGCCAGGATCTCCATCAGTGTCAAAACTGCTTTTGCTTACAGCTTGTTTTGTGGAGCCTCAGATGCCTCATCACCAGGATTGGACCCTCTGTCCACCTGTTCACTTAATTACTACCCTTACTGCACATCTACCCTTCACTCTGATATGACTCTGATTTGGGGACGTGTTGTGGAATCAACTTGTGGCCACCCACTTTCTGGGTGGTTTGGAGAGTTGTGAAGAAGTGGAAGGGAAGCATGCACTGCAGGTTAGCACAGGACACCACATAAGCTGTTTGCCCGGGGAGCCAGACCTACTGAGTTTGGATGTCAACTCTTCCATCTGTGTTACTTGGGTAAACTCCTTTCCTTACCTAGGCCTCAGTCTCCACATCTATAGTAATTGTTACCTAGCCCCCTGGCTTTCTGATTACTAAGTGACGCCATGGAAATAAAGCCCTTAGAATCTAAATAATCAGAAAGCACTAGTTAGTGTGATGATTAACTTTATGTCTTCACATGACCAGGCCCTAGTGGCCTGTTTTTTAGTCAAGCACCTGTCTAGATGTTGCTGTAAAGATATTTTTAAAAATATGATTAACATTTAAATCACTAGGCTTTGAGTAAAGCAAATTACCCTCCAAAAGGTAGGTGGGCCACATCCTATCAGTTGAAGGCCTTAAGAACTAAGACTAAAGTTTCTGAAGGAAAAAGGAATTTTTCTCAAGACTGGAAGATTTCAGACTCAAGACTACAATATCATCTCCTCCTGAGTGTCCAGCCTGCTGGCTGCCCTACCAGTTTCAGACTTGGCAGCTCCCACAATTGTATGAGCTAATTCCTTAAAATTAATCTAGCTTTTTGTCTCATTCTGTATCTCCCTTTCTCTGCCTCTGTCTAAGATCATGCCTAACATCTTGTCAGGCGCAGAGATGTATACATAGGGAGGTAAGAGAGAGAGAGAGATAGATGCAGATGCATACATAGCTCTTATTCTGTTTCTGGAGAGCCCTGACTGTATAGTTGGAATTACATTATGGGGATTAAAAGTAAAATATCATTCATAATTCGGCCTCATTTCTCAAAGATGAAATTAGTGGAGTGTTTCTAGCATCCCTAATGATTCCAAGGAAACTTTTCCCCAAACAGGATGCAAGCAGAGGGGTAAAATAAGGGAATAGTCCTTCACCAACTTGCTTCAAAGTGAATTGTTATAATTCAAAGAGTAGATTTTATGGCAGAAATTCTGCTTTTCCTCCCTTTTCTGAAGAGACAGAGCAGCCAGGCTGGGAGCTGAGGGGTGGGAGCTGAGGGGAGGGTGTAAGGCGGAGCTGTGTAGCCACAGGATCAAGCAAAGACTTAGTAACCACCTTAAACCAAGGATTGTTCGTGCTGGCCATCTGAAGAGCCCTGACCATCTGAAGAGCCATTCTGATCTGCAAGAGACTTATTTTGGCACCATGTGAACATCCTCCCTCTGCTTTTCACCCACCTGGGTGTTTAGTTATCCCAAGGAGCCCCTGGGTCTTTAGTCATCACCATGGAAACTACACAGAGGGGAAAGCTGTCCAGGTCCAGGAGAAGGGGCTTGAAAATCTCATCCAAAGCCCCCATTCCTCTCCTTGCTGCCTTGTCCATTTCCAAATACAAAATTGTATCTGCCTGCTAGAAACCCCGCATATCCTGTCACAATGATTTAACTGTGACATTAAGTGGGATTTTAATAGAATCCAGGCAAGAGAAGGACTTTCTGAACAAATGTGAGGATCATTTGTAAATGGCAGCTTTAGAAAATTAGATATATCTGTTCTGCTTGAAATAATAATAAGGAATAACCCCATTCCGTGTGCTTGCTATTGACTAACTACCTTCCAAGTAATGCACGCCTATGAACTTGCTTAATGGGCATCACATGATGAAGTACAGTTTCAGTCATTTGAAAGAGAAAAAAATCTAACACATAAGCGTGTTGTACAAATGTTCCAAGGTTACTCAATTAGTAAAGGATAGAACTAGGGCTCAAAAGTTTGTCCTTTTTTTAAAGATTTTATTTATTTATTCATGACACACACACACACACACACACACAGAGAGAGAGAGAGAGAGAGAGAGAATGAGAAGCAGGCTCCATGCAGGGAGCCCGATGCAGGACTCGATCCCGGATCTCCAGGATCACACTCTGGGCTGAAGGCAGAGCTAAACTGCTGAGCCACCTGGGCTGCCCCAAAAGTTTGTCCTTTTAAATCACTTACACCTCACTAGCCCCTCAAACACTGCAAGGAGATTCAGAGGGCTATTTCAAGCAGTCACAAAAGGTGTGCACCCATGTGTTTTGGTATTGGTAACCTGCACGTTCGAAGGCTAAAATTCGTGCTAAATTTTCACATTTGTCCTCTGAGCCCTCTCTCAAGCCCTATGTAATTACACAACAGATCATTTAGTTAGAAATGTGTCCTTCCCTTCTGCTTTTACCGCCTGAGAAGCCTGAAAAGTCGGTGTTAACGTGCATTGCCACTAAGGGATAAATGTACATTCCGATGCCTTTCTTACCCTTCTCGCTGGTTTCTGAGAGGCTCTGCACTGTCCTTTGGGTGTGTGCTCCTTTGCCAGGACTCTATGACCCTTTGTTTCACCTCTACTCTCATCTCTAGGTGTGTTTTATTTCTGGTTCTCGGCATGGTGGCTAAGCCCAAGCATCACCCACAAGCGGACCCAGGGTAGACCAGCAGACTCTGCTCTTTTCAGCCATTCCTCCCTCCCCTGGCAGCCACACCTCCTCTGCAGGACCTGGAGCCCCCAGGTGTGGATCTTACTGGGCAGCAGAATGATGGAGAAAGGCCAGGAAGGAGCTGGAGAGCAGTCCCTGGATGGAGCACCTCACTGGGGTAGAAACACACAGCAAGATGGTTAAACCTACAGGCCAATGGTCCTCAGTTGATTTGGTTCACACAAGGACCTGCCGTAGGACTGTGCGGAATGGCTTGTGCTCTAGGCTGAGGTGCATAGTTTGGGCTCCTGGGCTGCCATTGAATATGATCCTGGTGAGTGATCTGACATTTCTATATCTCTGTCACCTTCACATAGGGGATGGAGCATATAAAAGTCTGAGCTCAATGCCCGGTAATAATAGTATGTTACCCACAAGGGTCAGCTATTATTACTTAGAGTCATAATAAAGCTTTACACTTGGGTGACCTTTTAGAAAGCCAATTCCTAATTTTTATTAGTAGGAAAATTGAGAGGAGAAAGGAAGTAGTTTGTCTAAGGGTACATAGGAGATCTTCCCACTCAACAGGCCAGGACATTTGCCATGCCCTTCGCCAACGTTTCTAGAAACTTCTTGGTCACAGTTCTGTCTCCATTGTTTATGCTCAATATATTAGAGGCCAATGTTCGTCAGTTGTTTTTCCTCTTAAGTCAATGGATTTGTGCTAGACCATGATCTCAACTAGCTGCACTGAGAGAAGAACAGAAAACTAGACAGGATTAGGGATGCCAGAGATGGGCCTGGAACACAAGAGGAGTAAACAGCATCCACCACAACCTCACAAACAAGGCTGTGGGCAATGAGGTAATCAGCCTCACACAGCCCTGGTATAAAACAAAAACAAAAAACACGGGGCCATTCTGACCACAAAATTCATACTTTGAGTTCCCTGAGAACTGTAGGCTGATAGAAATGGGTCCTACAGCAAATTAAAAGGATCTGAGAATGAATCTATTCATTGAACACAAATCTTGCTTTCATTAATCCAATCTGAGCAAAAAAGAAAAAAAAATGTCAAAACCAGTTTTACTTCTAAATTGACTAGAACAACAACACCAACAAGAGATTACATGACTCACATGGTAGTGGTCTAGCCCTATAGCAAATTCTGAGGGCCTCCTTTGAGCTAAATATTCCGGAGGAATAGATAAATCAAATGTGAGTGATGCCCCCTCATCCACACCCACAGGCGCCCACAGAACATCCACCTGGACCTAGAAAGGTTTACCCACTTCAGGCTCAGGCTCTGGGGACTCAGCCTGGATGTGGTCCTGCCCTTCAAAGCTGACTGGGGGAGCCTCCCTGACTGGGTCTGGGAAGACTTTGAGAAGAAGGAGAACACTCACTTGTTTTAATCTCTGGTTTACTCGGAATGACACCTCCTCAGCCAGCTCATGTGGTACCGTCTTCATTACCAGTCCTCAAATTCCCATGCAGATCTGTCCTTTCTCCTTAAACCTTCAAAAGATACCTGGAGAGAGCCAGGTGGAATGGGAGGTTGGCGGGGATTTTGTCCCTTTGTGTTTTTTTTTTTCTTTTGTTATAGACTTTGTTTTAAGGGCAACTTTAGGTTCATAGCAAAGTTGAGCAGAAGGTACAGAGATCCTCATGTACCACCTGCCCCCCACCACATGCATAGGTCCCCCCATCAGCATCTCCCAAGTGTTAGAGATTTTTTTCATTCCCCGAACTTTTTCCCCCCTGCTCCTTCCTTGTTACAAACTGGCAGTTTTCATAGTAAACATGAGAACATATCTTGTTTTTTCCCTCACATATTTATTCTGCTTCTGATGGGTTTCTGTTTTTACTAAGATCATGGAAGCTTCTCCCTCCCGCCACACTCAAACCACACACCAAAGGCAGTTGGGAAAACATTTTAATTATTCCAAACCACAAGATCACTTCTGAGTAACTACAAAGAAGGAAGCTTTAGAAACCCATGGAGGGAAACTAAAGGCTCAGCTAGACTAAACCCGAGGGGGTGCCCCCCTGCCCTCCCATCACTGCAGAAAAAGGAACCAGGATGCTGACTTCCTAAATCCCAATCCAGTTCTCCTTCCTCTGGGGGAAGACTTTTTAGATGTTCTCACATTTAATGAATGATTGTCTGATAATTCATTAATAAAGCAGCCTTTGGGGCATGGGGTGCACCCATTGGCCAGATCCCTCTGAGAAATAGTCACTGCTCTAAGATAAACTGCTCCAGGGAAGAGACGTGTGTGCAGGGGTGGGGGAGGGTGGGCTGCATTTTCAAGAGGCTGATGACAGATTAAAGGATGTACATTCCGGTGGGTCGGAGATGTAGTGGGAAGCACAGTGGTCTGAGAACCAAGCGCTGGAGACGGTACTAGGTTGCTATGGGATCTTAGGAACACCGCCCTTCCTCTTGGGGCCTCAGTTTCCTCGTCCATCAAGTGCAAAGACTCGTTACAACCCGTGCAGAAATACATGATTCCAGGAGAGACCACGAAGGGAAGAAGGCGACACAGGAGGGGACGGTGGAGGGACAGATGAGCAAAAGAGAGTCGAGTGTGTGGAGGGACAGGGGGTGTCACGGGGATGGACAGTGAATGCCTTTTAGTGAGATGGCGACAGAAAGTTGCAAATGAAACTGTGGGTCTCTTGAGGCCTCTATTTCTCTTCTTTACGGATTTTTAGTGTTTCCACGTACAGAGTCATTTGGGGGTAAATGTAGACTGAACCAATGGGAAGCCTGAGAAGGCTCAGAAGAGGAAGAAGAGGGAGGATGGAAATGGGAGGGGGCGAGGCCCGGAGCAGCTGCAGGCCTGATCCTTCCCAGGGGGTCGCCCAGGACACAGACACAGACCGACACACACACACCACACCCCGGAGGAGGCACCTTCTTACCCAGGACACACACACACACACACACACACACACCTGCACACACTCCCAGACACACACACCCCGGAGGAGGCACCTTCTTGCCCAGGACACCCCCCCACACACAGACACACTCCCACCCGGGGTCCCCGCTCCCCGCTCCCCGCCGCTCCCCCATCCGCCGCCAGGGGGCGCTGCGCTGCGGGCTGCGGGCTGCGGGCTGCGGGCGGCGGGCGGCGGGCGGCGGGCGGCGGGCGGGGGGCGGAGCTGCTTTAAATCGCGGCGCCGCGCGGGTCGGAGCGCAGTCCCCGAGCCCTCGGCGCGGCTTCTCGGACCCGACTCGGCGCCCGCCCGCCCCCGGCCCCGGCCCGGACCCCGGCCCCGACCCCCCGCTCCTCCGCGGGCGGCTCGCAGCGGTACCCCCGTCCGCCCTGCCGGCTCCGCCCCGTGCACCTGCCACCTGCCACCTGCCACCTGCCACCTGCCTCCTGCCACCCGAGCGGCGCGGGCGCGGGCGAGCCATGGCCAACGCGGGGCTGCAGCTCCTGGGCTTCCTGCTGGCCTTCCTGGGCTGGGTGGGCTCCATCGTCAGCACGGCGCTGCCCCAGTGGAAGATCTACTCGTACGCGGGCGACAACATCGTGACGGCCCAGGCCATCTACGAGGGGCTGTGGATGTCCTGCGTGTCGCAGAGCACCGGGCAGATTCAGTGCAAGGTCTTCGACTCGCTGCTGAATCTCAACAGTGAGTCCCCCCCGCCCCCGGCCCCAGCCCCAGCCCCAGCCCCAGCCCCAGCCCCCAGCCCCCAGCCCCCAGCCCCAGGCCCCAGCCCCAGCCCCCAGCCCCAGCCCCAGCCCGGGGCTCCGCTCTGGGGGCACTGGCCACCGGGGGGCCCTGCGGCATCATTACGTGGTCAGGAAACTTCAGCAGATCAAGCCTCTGACCATGCACCTTGTCGTGAGGAAGCGAGAGCAAACTGTGGGTCTGGGGGAAGGAGATGCCCTGGGTTTCCTCCAACTCGCCGGGTGACGCTTCTGCTCTAGGTGTGGTCTCCTCTCAAATCCCCATGAAAGTGGGGTGCAGACGGAGGGGGGGAGGCCAGCCTCCAACCGGGCTCTTAGGCTTTTCCTGAATATCCTTAAGATTCTGTGTCCATTGAAGGATGGTGGGGTTTGGCCAAGAAAACAATCCGCTTTGAAAAGTTTGGTGCCTGGTAGCTTTTCTGGATTCTACAATTCATACATGATCCTAAAGTTTTAGGTAAATTGTGAGCGGGATGGGATTTAAATCTATCCTTACTATGAATTTTCATAGTAAAAGTTACATTCCTACGTGGAATGTCCCAACCTGCTGCTCACACTTGAGCTTGAATCTTTCAAAAATCAAACGTGATTTTTAACATCCTGTAAGTATGGGGAGGCTCCTTTCCATCCTCTTCCATGGCTCCTTGAAGAAGCCTCTTGAGATTCCCCCTGGAGGGTTTAGTTTTTCAAGGCAGGGCCTGCAGAGGAGGCAGATTGCATAGTGTTGTTTTGGAAAAAGAAGGTTGATGGCAGATGGAAAAGGGTGACAGGAAAGAAAAGTTCTAAGCGAACTTTTACGAAGGAGAATGAGGGCACTGGAGAAGATGCAGCAGGGGAGACTCAGCTGATGCAGGCAGAGCTCTGCCAGGGAGGAAGGTAGAGAGAAGTGGTGGGTCTTCTCCAAGCTTCCATCTTCCTTAATGGAATTTCTGGGCAGCACATGTCTGTTCTTCTGTCAAGTTGGAAAAAAACTATGTAGAGAGAAATATTTCTCTTTTTTAAAAAAGATTTTATTTATTTATGATAGACACAGAGAGAGAGGGGCAGAGACACAGGCAGAGGGAGAGGCAGGCTCCATGCAGGGAGCCCGACGTGGGACTCGATCCCGGGGCTCCAGCATCTCGCCCTGGGCCTAAGGCAGACGCTAAACCGCTGAGCCACCCAGGGATCCCCAGAGAGAGAAATATTTCTAAGAATGATGGGAAGAAGGGTGATAGGGTGGCCTTCTTACTTTTATTTTCTTAGGTAAAAGGTTTTGAGTGCCTTCTTAGAGACTCAGTAAATTCCCACTTACTTAGGTCGTAGCCGCTCATGGCTGGAGTACCTTCCTTGAGATGCTACCTCAGTTGTCTTCCCCAGTGTCTCTCATGCCCTGGAACTAACCTGAAGAAAAGCTTCCTTAGTCTTTGGCTGGATAAGCAAGCCTGTCCACCAGCCCACCTGGTGCACTGAGTGAGCCATTGTGGCCATTGCTCAAGCTTCCTTCCGTCGCCCTGTCCACCTCCTCTCTGTACTTTTGTCAAAAGCCATACAGCTGAGAGTTATTAAATCTGTTCTGAAGCTGTTTAAACAGGTCGAACACCTGCTGGGATTTGGTTGGTCAGTGTGCATGGTGGTTTGAGTGTTGTCACTCCAACCTTTCAAAGTTCCCACATTAGGATCCCTTTTTACCAAATATAAGAAGTGTATTAAGTAAAAAAAAAAAAAAAAGAAGTGTATTAAGTACTTCCCTTTATATAATCATTGAATCTCTCCCCCCACCCCATGAAAAGACAAAATGCAGGTAAGGAAATGGTGTCAGGCTTTCTGGGTGTCATGTCAAGGACTTGACAGATGGAGAAGGTTTTAAGGCAATTCCAGGGGTCCCTGATTCTTCTGATCAAAACAGCTTATTTTCAATTTGGTTAAATAAGTTTCCTTTTATTTCTTTAGGTGACCAAATAGAATCCATTTGGGACCCCTGGGAGGCTCAGTGGTTAAGTGTCTGCCTTCGGCTTAGGGTATGATCCCGGGGTCCTGGGATCGAGTCCCACATCGGGCTCCCTACAGGGAGCCTGCTTCTCCCTCTGCCTATGTCTCTGCCTCTGTGTATCTCTCATAAATAAATAAATAAAATCTTTTTTAAAAAAAGAATCCATGACCAGATTGAGCCATGTCATAAATACTCCCAACAGGTCATCACTGTACATGATAATGTGTTAAAATGTTTTATTTTCATTTATTCCTAGTTAATATAGTTATAGTTTTTGAAGCTGTAGCGGAAGAACTAAACAATACTTCTCTCCCCCATACGCATTTTTTAACTGATTTTTTTAAACTTCAGATCAGATTCCTCTTTTTGTTTTGGTTGAAACCAGGATTTATTCAAAGTGGAGCTGAGTCCTTTCTCTCAAAACTGATTCCCAGAAGAGGGAGCCTTGACTCACAGGTGCTCTCCCAACCTGCCCATGACTCACTGGATGCCTTTTGAATGGAGCCCAGAGAACCTGTCTCTGTTTCTCTGCCTGGGCAGTGGTCCTCACTCTGCTCTGATGTAGAGACCTGGGTTTGGTGGCTTTGTGCAGTTTTGTGATTCATTACCTGGTTTTGGTGCAGTTTTCTGATGTCTAGAAGAGAACAGGATTGTCTTATATGTAAGTAGTTTTCCTTGTAAAGGGTTACATCTCAGAAAGTGCTTGTAGCTGATAGCCTGGCTAGAAGTTTCCCGAGATTGTTCCTTGTTCTCTTTGCCAGTGGGGCCCACTTGGCATCTTAGAGTGGAGAGACAGAAGCACTAGATGTGTTAAAAGCCCTTGATCACCTGTTCTAACTAGTGTCAACCATAAAAAGCACATGACATTCATAAAAATTTCTAAAGGGTGTTTAAACCAATAGAGGAAATGGGATACAACAGGGCTCCTTTTAGGTGGGTTTCTTGCAGAACCGTTTATAAAAATGTAACTGAGAAACTTCTCTGGGGGAGAAAAAAATGTTACGCTGCATATTGTGAGACAATGTCATTTCCATCCCAAGTATGAGACGTTTATTGACACTGATGACTCCTGCAGCTGAGAGTTGGCATCTACAGAGCGGAGTGCAGTAGACTGTTTCTAGATTAAACTGTACATCTTGCCCTGTTGATCCAATTCTGAAACTTTTGGCAAGCTTGTGCCTATTTTAGGTACTTAGCCAATTGTTTCTCCTTGCTTGATTTTAATAGTTAAAGCTGTCCAAAGATTGGGCTATCCTAGGAGGCTGCATTGTGGGAGGTGCGCAAGCAGAGAAGTAAGCATTTTATAGGAATGTTGTAGGGAAAATCCAAGCACCAGACAAATGGAAGGTTAGGCCAGACTCTCTCTAAGTCTCATGTAACCTTGAGATTCTGTAATTTGTTTATAAGCTCCTCTAGCCTGTTCAACTTGCTTTGCATGAATCCACATGTGTGTAGGTGTGCTTAATGAGTATTGGTTGTCAGTGAGGTTTCCAAGCACTCTCCCCATGATGTCAGGCTCAATCAAAGAGACGAAATCACTGACTTGGATTTTAAACTTTTCAAAGTCTTGAAAACACAGGCAGAGAGGAAGGTACCCGCTTAACACTTCCCCAGACTGCATAATGCCTGCTACATCCCAAGGGTGTTCAACGGGCCATTAGTGTTCAAATCTGTTTCATGAACTAGTTTTGACTCTTGGAATGATGGAAGTAGAAGAAAACAATCCAAGCTTGAGATCAGAAGTGCTCAATTCTGACCCTGGTTTTAGTAATAAACATACTGACCAGCTACGTATTATGGCAAGCCACTTGATTTCTCTGCGCTGAAGAGAAATAAAATAAGACTTATTTTACAAGCCTTACGTATATAATAGGGCAGGGTAAGAGGAATGGGGAGATGAATCCACGATTCATCCATCCACTCAACAAACGGAAGCCAGACCTTATTCTTGCTCCCAGGGATGTCACTCAGATGATTTATAAGGTGGCAATGGTGATTCCTTCCAGTGTCAACATTCTTTGTTACTAACTGCCGTGATTGAAAATGAAGAAGCAAGTGGTGTGGTTTAGGTTTCCTTGATTGGAGCGATGAGTAAGTGGTACTATAGAAGCATAAATTTAATCATGAGGCAATTTCTCTAAGGAAAAAAAGAAGTTAGCAAAACCACTCAAGACATCCTGAGAACTGGCAAGTCCTGCCTCCTCCCAAACACTTCAGTTACTGACCATAGTGGTGTATTGAGGTCATACCCAGCGGCCACCAGCTTCTGCACCAATAAAATGGAAATCCTAACAATGCGAACTTGCGAGAAACTTTGAACTTGAGTCAAAGTGAAAAAGCCATGAGAGTATGGTTCTGTGACAGTCTCTGATGAGCTCATCTAACTGCGGAGAAGAAAACGTTTTTGTTCTAGTCACCCGATGCTCAGTTCATTCACTTGTCTAATACTTATTAAGCAACCACTCATGCAAAGGGGGGCTACATGAGGATGCAGATTTAATTAAAATTGCATATGACATAGGGTAATAATATAGCAATATGGCCAGTAAGTTCCATAAATGATGTCAGGTATTTATAGGAGATTCTAGTACTAATATAGTAAGACTTTTAAAAACCATTAGAAAAAAAAATGGACATTCTTGTCTGTGCTTGTCTTTCTACACTTATGTTGATTAACCCAAGTGTAGTAGATCAGTAACTTCTTACTCATTTCTTGTCCTGTAAGTAGAGATCTTTGTAAGTATATTTTCAAATTATACTTTCAGGTTGAAAGTGGTGAGAACTCCTTAGGGAGTCTTTAATCTCAAGATTATCGGTCTAGCTAAATGTAATTAAAAGACTGCCTCCTCTCTCTACTGCTGAATAATGACGAGAAACAATACTGTCGGTTTTTGAATGTTTGCTAACCATTTTCTCCACAGACAACTTTAGTCAGTGATGATAATATTGCAGCGGCATCTCCAAATTTAAAGAGCCAGGAAAGGAACATATTTGCTTCTAGAGTAGATCTAATTAGACAAGCTCAGAGTTAAAATTCAAGGTTATTCTGGATCTCTCAGGCTCAAAATGTTATTTTGTGGCTTGCAAATATTTCTCAATTTCTCCACCCTGCTGAGCATCATTCCACTAGGAGTAAAACTTTCTCAGAAGCTCATCCGATGCAGAATTTAAAAATTTTTGAAATTTAAAAAAAAATAATCAAGTTAAGCAAAATGTGTGATCTGTTCCCTCCTCGTATAAGTTTCCGACGTTTAATGATTGAAATCAAGTCTGGCTTTATATAGCAAAATTTTATTTTGCTGAGGCATTTCTCAGTAGTATATCAAAGATTAAGCTAACCACAAGAGAGTATTTTTTCCCCTATTATATTAGTGCAATTTTGAAAAAATAAAAACATGTTCTAATTTGAATTAATTGAACACAGATTGAATAATCATGTAGCCTGCCAGGTATTATTCTTAGTGTGTTTTGGATAGAACAAATATCTGGCCCAAGACATCAAGGAGCTCACAATTACATATTTTAGATCTCTGACTTAAAAGACTTCCATAAGACCTTAATTTGAAGGATTCATCTGGTTCCAGTTTGAAACTGTGCAATTTAGATTCTATCTCTACATAAAACCCTCATAACTTGTAATACAACACTTGCTTACTCTGACTTTGTAATCCATTGTTACATATGCCTGACTAGTGAGTTTGATGTTGTTCTAATTCTCAGCCTTTTTTTTAAACATCCCTCCCCCACCCCTACATATCACTATAGTTCATCCAACTGTCTCCAATGGAGCAAGATGAGATTTTGTGTTTGAGGTCCATCCAGTATTGTAAAATACAAAAAAAAAAAAAAAATTGTAAGTCAATGGATGCCAAAATGTAAATGAAAAATATTACTTTGCAAAATAATGCTCTTTCTTTATCAGATTTTTTAAATAATAAATTTATTTTGGGGGGGGTGTTCAATTTGCCAACATACAGAATAATACCCAGTGTTCATCCCTTCAAGTGCCCCCCTCAGTGCCCGCCACCCCCGCCCTCCTCCCCTTCCACCACCCTTAGTTCGTTTCCCAGAGTTAGGAGTCTTCCATATTCTGTCTCCCTTTCTGATATTTCCTATCAGATTTTTAAAGACGAAACACGGTCCCCTGCTCTATATAGCTTATATGATTCCTAAGGAATTTCCCCCCATTTTCTCCATTATTTTTTGTACATGATACAAATACATCACGATTTTGTAAAGAAATAAAACATAGGCAGGTTTGTAGCAAACAGAGCAAAATATCTGCCTCCCCCTTCCCCTTGGAAACTTTGTGAAAGAGGTGGAAAGAATAAAATGGGTATGACATGAATCCCCTGTGCTTTCCTGGCAAACTTGAAGAGAACAAGCTTAGAGATGAGAACTGTGAAAGTTAGATCATTCCAGGTGAGCACAGATGGAGCCCTGGTGTGGTTTATCTCTGTGCGCTCCCTGCCTGGGTGGTTTTATACAAGTCTGACTCATGAGACCGAGAGGCCCAGGAGACTAGACTCCTCGTGAGGAATACCTTGTGATCCAAGTGCTCAGACCTGCTGGGCTGGTGGCCTGCTGTTTTTACGTGAAGTGCAGATCAGAATAATTATTATAGGAGCTGGGTCAGGTTGGAAGCCCTACAACTCAAACAAAGTGGAAAACTTGGAGAGAGATCAGACATCAACCATAAAGGTGATTAATAAAGGTTGGAAAACTGAACGTTTATGAGAAAAACAGCAGAAGTGGCCGAGAGATATGGAAGACTGAATGTATCTGAAGGATTATCCTAGGAAGAATATTTACTAATTGTGTTCCCTGTACTGAAGGTAAAAATCCTGTTACCCCTTCTTTAAAACCCTACAATGACTTCTGACTATGCTTAGAATAAACACATAACACCTTACTGTAGCTTGCAAAACCCTGCAGGGCCTCTACTTTCTGATCACCCTGCTAAATGCACCTCATTTTGTCACATTCTGACATCCTCCAGTAGAGTGGCCAGCTGTCCTCGTTCGTCCAGGATTCAGGTTCTTCTTAGCAGGTAGGACTTGTAGTTTTAAAACCAAGACAGTGCCAGGCAAACAGACAGGCCGTCGTCTTATCCTCCTGGCACATGGATTATCTTTGTGATTTTTAGTTATCTCTTCTTCCAGCATTCTTTTGCCTGAAATGCTTTTCTTCTGAGTGGCATTTAGGACCAAATCTGAAATTTGTGTTTGGTATAAGAACTTAGTTATTTCACTTTTCAATCTCCTGTTCCATAATGATTGTCTTTGCAAAAACTATTGGTAAATCAGAAGGAAGGACACGCCATAACGGTGGATTCTTTGGTACTTTCCTCTTCTTACCACAGTATTGTTTGTGATCCAAGGAAGAAGTCTTAGGCTAATCTTATAAGCAGCTTCAGTTCCCAGGAAACCCACAGTCCATGGAACATGTGTTTTGATTCAGCAATTCTTATCGCCTGGAATCTTAAGAGAAGTGTGTAGGTAGGGTGATGTGTACCCACACAAGTTTACGGGAAGCTGGGTATGTAAGGGGATATGTCTCTGTTTTGCTGTTTTCTTAAATCAAATAAAAATGCAGCTTGGCTTCCAAAATATCTCCCAAGTACAGTAAAAAAAAAAAAAAAAAAAAAAAAAAAAAGCTTTTGATTCTTCTTAGAAAGAGGTCATTGTGATTTTAGCAGATATTGTCTGGTTATGGCAAGGATGTAAGTATTAAATTAAAACCGAATGTTTTAGAAACCTTTACAGTTCATTATGATTGGTAATGTAAGTTTTCAACCCCGAACATCATAGGACTGAGCTTAGATATCAATTTGACAGTGAGATACAAAGCTTTTCCATCATGTCAGCCACTTTCAAAGACCATCAACAAGTAAGTGTTCCAACTTCCTGGTTAGAGATATCATCATTCACACTTTACATAATAGAAACATAATAGAAACTTGGTCCCAAAGAATAATAAGTAGCTTACCCAAGATAGCATGGTTTGTTACAATGTAAATAATAGTTATGCATGCAAAAATAATTGTCACATGTTAACACTGTCAATAAGATAATGATCTTTATCTGAAGGAGGAAACAAATCTAGAATTAATCAAACTCATTTACCCAGAGTAGTTTCAGATCATTTTTTTTAAATCTGTGCCTTTATATCACAATGATGGTTTATATTTATATCACAATCATGTTTATATTCCGTAAGAAACATACTGGCATAACCTCCTGAAGCTGACTCTACCATGATTTAGTATACCAACGACAACAACAGGAAATGAGAAAATTAGTGGAATCTTGAGAAATACTGCATTAATTTATTGTCAGCTATTTTACAACATGAATAGTTTTGAATACTAGTGATATCTCTAGTATGAAACTACCCTGTTCCAAAGTAACATCTCAAAGGTTATTTTTCTTTGTTCTAAGAAAATAGCATTTATATCCCCCAGCCCCAACCCAGTCACTGGAGATGCAAATATTACTTATCCAGCCATGATAATCTTTGAGAAATTCATTACTTATCTTCCAAATTCACTTGTTTTTTTTTTTTCTGAAGCTTGAAGATTGGAGTATAAAGCTGTTGACTATTACCAAAGTATCTTGTAAGCCATTTTAATTATAAATGGTTTAACATTAAGGATAATGCATATGATTGTTATTTCAGAATTAAAATACTCTGTTCATGAGGATTAAAGATGTATTAGTTCTGCTAAACCTATTCAACCAGACCATTAATTATTTTTCCAGAGGATTTGAAGTTCATATTGAAAACAAAATGTGAGGGCTGGAGGGCTTCTTATTCATCATGCAGCCAGGCGTTTATTTTTCTGGAGTGGAAATTGTGTTGGTCACCTGCAGAAACATCACTAGAAATGGGGTCTCCTGACTCCTCGTTCTTATTTATCTTTTCCGTTCAATATTAAAATATACATGGCCTTCAGTCACTCTCTCTTGTTGGCCTAGGCATGTTTTTTTACGTGTTCTAAAATGTTTCCCACCAGGTACTTTGCAAGCAACCCGTGCTTTGATGGTGATTGGTATCCTGCTGGGACTTATAGCCATCTTTGTGGCCACTATTGGCATGAAGTGTATGAAGTGCATGGAAGACGATGAGGTGCAGAAGATGCGGATGGCTGTCATTGGGGGAGTGATATTTCTTATTGCAGGTAAGAGAGGCCCTGTCCCCCTTTCACCTTACTTGTCTGTCTCTGGCATGGGTATAGATATAGTTTTCCGTTTCTGTAGGTTTTGTTATATTTGTTGTACCTGGATTGAATTTTTCAGTTTCTTTAAAATCTTGAAGACATAGAAACCTTAAGTCTAGTTGACTTTGACATTCTCAAATAGGATCCAAATGAAAAACTGAGATCTGTGCTCATGGTAGGCAGGTCTATTCATTGAGGTTCCAGGTGCCAACTGATTTGCTAGAACCAGTCTTCCAGGTGAAGAGAGATAGTTTCTATTTAGCAAACACTAAGAAACTATTCTATAACATTCAGAAGATTTCTGTAGTGTCTCCACAGGCATTATGTGGCAAAGATGGGGAGTTATGACAGAGGACATGAAGAATGTTTGAATCATACAGGTCTGTGAGGAATGGATGGAACTGGGATTTGGGGAGAAAAATGAGGACAACATTTCAGGTAGACAGATCTGATTCCAGAATAAACAGATGTACTATAGATACAAGAAGAGAAAGGCCAAATGGAGTGGAGGTAGAATGTTGGAATGACAGAAAATTAGGTTAGATGAGTTAAGAAAGAGAAAACTTTGGTAAAGGAATGAAATTACATTTTCCATAGAAAATACATATGTGTGGGCAGCCGGGGCGGCTCAGTGGTTTAGCGCAGCCTTCAGCCCAGGGCATGACCCTGGAGACCCAGGATCGAGTCCCACATGGGGCTCCCTGCTTCTCCCTCTGCCTGTGTCCCTGCCCTTCTCTCTCTCTCTCTATCTCTCATGAATAAATAAATAAAATCTTTAAAAAAAGAAAATACATATGTGTTCGTTGTTTTATTCAAGTGCTGATTGATGAGTTACATATGTGACCTTTGAGAAAACGAGTACCAGAAAAAGACATGGTTGGTTCCATTATAAAGCCCTATGATAAGGATTATATTAAATAATATAGTATGTATGTGTGCATATAAAATAGTAAAGGGATCAGTCTTTCAATTCACTCAGATTAACTCCTATCAGGAAAAGCATGAGCAGCATTTTATTCCCAACCATTTGGTCCCAAAGGCCATGAATAAACATACTGTGTAGCATCCCTCCCTCGCTTGCCCTCTTATAACTCTGTAAGTGACTGCAACACCCCCACTTCCATTTCAGGGACTTCCTAGGGAGTGAGGGCAGCAGGTTCCAGAACATTCTCATGATCTGAGCAGCCAAAAGCAGGAGTGTTTTCTGTCAAGTATTAGAGGCAATTAGTTTGGACTGGGTTTTTGTTTTTGTTTTTGTTTTTGTTTTTTGGGGGGGGAAGAGGGAAAGAGGAAATAGCATGGAAATATTTAATCTGTTTATATTGATGACTTTGTATGATTACTATAAAAAGAAGTTATTTAATTTCCTTAGATAAGAGATAATGAAATACTTTATACTTCTTACAAATGATAGAAGTAATTATGTTGGCAGAGTAGCTTCCCTAGTAATACTGAAATAAGAGATGCTTGGAAATTGAGAGTATGCTGTGTAAATTGATCCAGTATGGTACCTCAGCAAATCCCAAGGCAGTACCTGGTATGCCTGACCAGCAGGGCAGTACGTTTTGGGTGGTTGGATATGTACTGAGACAGGTCCTGGTCTTCCCTGCTGTCTACTTGTTTACTTTCCTTTGACCCCACAGAAATGTAAATTTTGAATTTTGCTCAAGATAAATGTGGAAGGGTTTTCATCTTCCCTTTTGCAAGGATCTCTGTCTATACTAATACAGACATTGGTTTTATCAAAAGTTGTTTAGTACATTATGTGCAAAAATATATTTGAAGATCTTAACTGATATCAAACTGTTGAATTGTTTCCAAAAAAGCATTAATTTTGCCCATAACCTTGGACTGTAAATGAATAAGGTGACATGAAGAGTATAAACCTAGCCCTACTTCAAACTGATATTTTTGTCTGTCTTTACAGAATATTTGGAATAAATCATGTCCGCATCTCTCATCTTCCTAAGTTAAAATTGTCTAAATTAAAACTGACTAAATTTAAAATGTCAGCACTATTGATGAGATTTAATTCTTGTAAAATGCTTTTATATTTAATGGGCTGTGTATTTATGTTCATTGTTTCATAGTGATTAACAGTCTCTTGTTTTGAATTTCTGTAGGTCTGGCTGTTTTAGTTGCCACAGCATGGTATGGCAATAGAATTGTTCAAGATTTTTATGACCCTATGACCCCGGTCAATGCCAGGTAATGCTATTCATGCATAAAATAATTTGTTCTCTGAGAAAATACCCTTTCTGTCTCCTGCCAAGTCCAGCTAGTGCCATAACTTCTCAGATTTGCTTTCTAGAACTTTATGAAATTTTAGTCAAACCTGAAAATAGTCTAAAAGGCCTGTGACTCATGTTAAAATGAGCTTCATAATTGCTTTAACAGCCTATATTGATGACAAAATGTACTTAAAAGTAGAAAATTTCTAAGCTCTGTACTTTCCAACTGTGCACTGGATATTTTTCTTGTTCACTTTTTTAATATCAATAAAGATGTTAACATATTTAACATTTCTTTTTTGAGGTATGTCCTAATACTTACACCATTTAATTGATTAAGTGATTTTTTTTTTTTGACAACACATGGTTAATGATTGATCGAAAAAATAGTACTACTGTAGGGGTTGATGAATAATACTTCATTCCCAATAGATTAATTTTATTTAGGAAGACACAATTTAACTTATTTATGAGAAAAGTAAGTTGAGATACACTTTGAAACTTTATGCTCCATCACAACTATAAAATTGGCTTTGCTAAAGTCATTTTTGTTTACATTGTGAGTTGTAGAAAGGAAAGAGCTGATTCTGGGCTCTCATGTAACAACAGTCTTTGACCAGGGTCAAGGCTCTTTGTCTCATTGTGTTCACATCATTAAAGCCCAATAACTTCATTCAGAGTCAGGATGTTAAGGTGTAATTATTGTTTGTTGAGTGCTAGGAAGAATCCCTGTGGTCAAGAGATAAGATATGCTTCTCTTCATATAACCGCCCTTACCAGGAGAACATATCCTGCAGTGATCGTGGTCATGTTGGAGCCTATTTCCTAAGACTTACAACATAGGAACAGAAACTGCCAGAGGTCGATAGGCTACATTTTTACCAGTAATGGATGTGAAAGCCCTTTATAAATTGCTTGGCTCTATTTGTGTCACATTGTCTCCCATGATCCTATAAACTGTCCGGTGAGGCAGGTGGAATTATTGTGCTTTAAGAGAAGCAGAAATTTAAGGTTGGGAGGTGGCATTATTAGCCAAGAGTGCAGCAGTAGAGAGTCTGCATCAGGCCTCCCCTGGTCTGCCATCGTACAGAGCGTCTCCCCAAGAGTCCGGCTCCATACATCCACATGTATCAGCTTAATCTAGAATGGTCTATGGATTGTTTACAAGTTGTTTTTTATGAAGCCATACATTTCTGATTTCAGTGTGTAGGTACCTAGGATCAATTATTGAAAATTCTAATAGTCCCCATTGCTTGCCAGCAATTTATAGGATACCATTGCTACTTGGCAATAGCATAATTGTTAAGTTTTAGCCTGGGAATCATAAACATGCTTCACAATTGTTCTCTATGTGGTAAAGTCTTTGGAAATATTGTGTTATTAACCTGGTGCTGCCTGCCATATTGTCTGAGCTACTATTGCAAAGTGTCTACAACTGCAATGTAAACATTCTGGTGTATCTGTAGTCATGAACCTTAGAGTGCTTCCCCAAAGGGATCATGGGGGATTTTTTTTCCCAGTGGAAAAATATATAATGAATATTATATTGATTTCCTTCCTTAATTGTATTACAAAAGTTCCCAGTGATTCATTAATGAAACAAATGCATTGTCTTTGCAGGTATGAATTTGGTCAGGCTCTCTTCACTGGCTGGGCTGCTGCCTCTCTCTGCCTTCTGGGAGGTGCCCTGCTTTGCTGCTCCTGTCCCCGAAAAACAACATCTTACCCAACACCACGGCCCTATCCAAAACCTGCGCCTTCCAGTGGGAAAGACTACGTGTGACCTGGAAGCAAAAGGAGATGACGTTGTTGACACAAAGAGGAAATGGACATCGAAATACTGTTATTGACATTAAGACCTCAGACTCTTGACTTTTGTAGTCTGAACTGTGGTATTGCAAACAACAGACAAATGCAAAAACAGAACAAAAAACATATTTTTTTAAAATATGCATCGCTAAAAATGCCTTAGTCTTATTTTATCTCCTTTCCTCAATATGGGAGGGAAGTCTTTTCCATTTTTGTTACTGTTTCCCACCGAGTAATCATCTCAAACGTGGGGAGGGGGAGCTCCTTAAATATATATATAGATATGTACATATACATGTTTTTCTATAAAAAGTTAGATAGCAAAAACTCTTATCATTATGTTGGTACCAGGATACTTAAAATATATCTAAAATAGAAAAAAAATATTTAATTCTATATTGATTAAAAAAGCAGTTTATTGGCATATTTCCCTTCTTCTATATGGACATATATAATATATAAAAGGTCAAATATAATTTTCCATCTTTCATCAGCTGTTGGTGTCTTCGACAAAAGACCTAACCTGCTTTACCAAGTATGAGGTTTTTCACTTCTTCATGTGCTTCTTTTATATTATTTTTATTACAACCTTATAGCATGTGCTTTCATCATTCTTCGCGCTTTTTTTTTTATGAGGCTGAGCTTAAATCTTGAATGTGATAACACATTTCATATGCCTACGATATCATTCCTGGGGTCAGGAAGAGTCTCTTATAAATCAGAGCTTTGGGAGCATGTCTTTCTGCAAGACCAGATGATCTATTCTTGTTGACCTTCCCACACGCTTTCTGTACTCTGACCTACAAGGCTCTTATTTGCTTTGAAAATATTTGTCCGATTGACTTGCTGTGTGCTGCTTTCCCAGGTGTTGTAACACAATTTTATTGATTGAATTTTTAAGCTACTTATCCACAGTTGTATATCCCTGCAAACTATCTTTTCTCCCCCACCCCCCTCCACTGTATTGTTCTCTCATATGTAATTATCGTATAGTTTACCTCTTTCTAGAGAAAAAAAATGGCTCATGTGTCTGTTTGTCTGAATGAAGTACTAGACTTCCTGTAGTGATAATCTGATGACAAGTATTCTCTCTCAGGCTGTAAGAGAGTCACTTAATCTTTCTCCTCTTTTCCCATCTGTCAAATTGAGATAATGATACTTAACCATCTGGTAGAGGCGGTGTGAGTATTAATTAGTTGATATTATGCTCATTCTTTGAACATGAACTATGCGTAAGTCGTGTTTTTATTTGCTCAATTGGCTGTTAAGTCACTGAATCAAACCTATGCACATATTTTTATATCGTTCAGCACCTTCCTTTCTTCATTGGCCTATTTCCTTTCTCTGAGCTGTGTCCAGCCTAGCTCTTGGTTCTCTGCTCCATTTGAACAATTGCTCTTAGTTTTTCTATCTGAGAAATTGCTACTTCACTTGAGCAAGATGATGTAATGGAAAGGTGTTGGCTTTGGTGTCTGGAGACCTGATTTGAGTCTTGGTGCTATCAATTACTGTGTGAGTTTGGGCAAGGCACTTGGCTGCCCTAGATTTATTGTCTCATCTGTAAAAAGGGGATTGTAATTCTGGACCTGCCTACCTCACAGGGCTGTTGTGGGGATCCGGTAAGATGCAATACATGTAAATGTCATTTTATAAGGTTAAAAAAAAAAGTATACTGTATGGGGGAAAGGGTTAAGGATTTAAGTGCATCAGTTTGGGATTACTTTTCAAATCCCTGAAAAGAGAGAAGTTCTAAGAAATGGGTTTCTTGCCTTAATCTCTCATGTGATGGAAGACTAAAGTGAAATTCAGCTTACTAAATGAAAAAAATTCTAAGGAAATCTTAGTTTCTTCAATCAGCATGGCCTGATGCTTTTTGTGGCTAAGCTTTTCTCCTTTCAGTAATGCAGACTTGACCTAGGACAAGTTTGCAGGTGTAATGGGTAAAACAGAAGTGTAAGCATCAGCAAAGCCAAAGTATGGAACTTTTTTTTTGAATTACAATAATTTGAAGGGTATACAAGGTGAGTTTCTGTTAAGTGATACTATCAGAGTTGTAGCTATTAGCTGGCAGTTAGCACCACTCAAATAGGTAGTTTGGGAATGGTAATTCATAGTGAAACCGCATCGGGGGAGTTATCCAAAGGACTGCATCATGTGAGGATAAGAACCAGTAAATTTTAGTATGTCTACCGAACCTGAGACTGTATGTACCTAGAAGGTATAATTCAAACAGCCTTTGCTTCATACAAAGCTTCTAATGATGTCTGAGTATAAATGCATGGTGGCTACTAGTTGCTAAACTCTACAGAGAAATTGATAGTCCAAAATGGCCAACAGAATTGTTACACCAGAATTTATCCAATTTTGATATTTTTGTACTCTGCTTCTGTGCCTGGAAACAGACAAATAGATATTTTGGAGTTTTGTAATGGGAATTTGTATAAAGCATTACTCTTTTTCAATAAATTGTGTTTTTTTAAGATTTTATTTATTTATTCATGAGAGACACACAGAAAGGCAGAGACATAGGCAGAAAGAGAAGCAGACTACGGGGAGCCCAATGCGGGACTCCATCCCAGGACCACGGGATTGTGACCTGAACAGTAGGCAGATGGTCTACCACTGAGCCACCTAGGCATCCCAAAATTGTGTTTTTTAATAAAAAACAAACAAACAATAAATCCTTAGCTTGTTTTTCTGATTATTTCAAGATCACCATGCTTTGAAGATGATATGGTTTGGGATAGGATCTGACTCACTCTATGTTCCTAGGAAAGCATTCATGTGCCTCTGGGCCATCTGTCCCAGAGTAGTTGAGTGACTCTGCCCACTTGAATGTCCCTTTTTGTCTCTCAAACTGAGTTTCTTTCTCATCAAGGCTAGTGATAGAAGAGAATTCCAAGAGAAGTTACTTTATTTTCCTCATCCACAAACGGGATATGCTACAAAGAATGACTAAATGGTAAAATAGCTGGAAAGCATTGTGCAAGCTTAAGCTGGTTGTGTTCCTCAGAAGGTGGAAGAGTGACAGACTGGAGGCTAGAAACCCATTATCCTTTTTGTAATGATTATCATCAAAACCACCTTGGAGGAAAGCAAGTGATAAAACACATTTACGCACTATCTGAAAATATCAATAATTGATAATGCTTTAATTGTAACCTCTCCCTGGGCAATTTTCCTCTTAACAAGATAGGCTTGTCCACAAAAATTGCAGCTCTGTGTGCAATTTCAGGCATCAGCAGACTGGGTGAGAGAGAGGCTAAGTTCTGTTGGATCTGAACTGTTAAGCAGTTGCATCAGAATCCCCACTTTTCCTGCAGAATTTAAATCTCTGGGGGTGGGGTCCAGGCCCATGACGTTTGAGAGGAAATAAAATGCCTAAGTGCTCCTGCCAAGAACTCTTAAGGGAAAAACATGGATTGTAAATTATATCAAGTAGAATCCTCTTCTGGGTGAGCTCATCCTTGCTGGATGCCTTTATTCTGGGCAGTTAGACTTTCCCTTTCCTCACGTAGCACTTCCTGCATGGATGTGTGTCCTGGTTCAGAGAAAACTCCATGCCATTTTTATATTCCCCACTTTTTCAAGCCTGTTGCTAATCCTAATAAAGTCTGTAGTGAATTCTCTCCCTTCTCCTTGCAAGCGCAGAGGGGTAAGATTTCTGCACTCCCTCCTCTCCCACACCAGACATACTCGTGCCCTGAGCCTGCCCTAAAATCTCAGCAATTAGTTGGTACCATGGAAACTGACAGAAGTCATTACAGATTCTTAGGTTGTATGGGAGCAGCTTGTTGAGTCCAAAAATATTCAAAACCTTCTCAATGCTCTAATCTCTGCAAACCTCATGGCATTTCATATACTTGACTTCCTTCAATAGGTTTTTCCAACATGGCCAGTATGAGCGATTGGACACGAGATTGGAACTTATTCAGTTAATATTTACTGAATATCTATAGTAGGCCCAGGGCCATTAAATGCAGACAAGGCTAAATGATGTAGGAAATGAGTAAAACCCCCTGGGACTGAGCATGGTGAATGATGTTAAGTGGAAAGAGAACTGAACTAGCACTGGTTTGGCCATTGATTTGCCACAGTGAGCTATGGAGATCCCCATCCTTTTTTTTTTTTAATCTGCAAAATGAGGAGCTTGGCCTCATATCGTGGTGCTTATCCATAACAAAATCAGAATCACCTGTGAAGTTTTGAAACTACCCAATTCCAGGACCTACCCCAGATCACTGAAATCAGAACCTCTGAGAGGGAGGCCCCAGGTAGTAGCTTCCAAAGACATTTTATAATGCTTGATCTGGACTATAAACCACGGGGCCATGTCATCCTTCAGGATCAAGGATGTTCAAAAACTTTCCCGGCTAAACACATACCCAAGTACTTCACAGATTACAATGTTGTCTAATTATCCTTTCTCCGATTTTGCAGTTTTATTTTCTGACTTTAGGGGTTTTTGTTACTGTTGTTGTTGATTGTTTGTTTTGGTGAGGGGGGAAAGAGTTAAAGGGAGGTTATTTTCATAGACTGTTCTCATATTTCTTCAGTAAATAATCTCTTTTTTTGTCATTTTCTATTATTTTTAAATTACCTCCCAAAATAATCATTAATACAAAGCAAATTCGGTTTTAACAAGCAGCCTTCTATTTAATAAATAATATTTTTTTCAAAAGAATAAGTGATTAAAAAGCAGAGCCTGAGTTATTTTCTTCTGTTATGTGAAATTTTCACGAAAGTCCTTAGCAAAACCATAATCTTGATACGTTTATTTTAAATTAATTAATGATTTTATTTCATTTATTTCATCATCTCCACTATATTGTTAAGGCATTTATATATAAGAAAGAACCCTATGGAAAAAGAAAAGCATGGGAATGATAAACACAAGATTCAATGCGGTGTTACATGTGGAAGAAGACAAGTGGTGGGATAGGTGAAGAACTTAGAGGCATATGGACGTTGTTTGGCTATGTTCTAGTCATGGGTTAGGTCAGAGGGTTCACAGATATTCATTACATATAATTATTATTCTTTAAAATGTGCATTACTATATATTCAGGTATACTATAGCAAATGGTGTATCAGAAAAGACAATAAAGAAATATGTTATAAAACGAAGAAAGTCAGTAGGCTTCCACTTTTATCCATAAAAGTGGATAGAACGGTGTTCCCATGGTCACATTCCATAGCAAGTCGGGAATTTTAGTTGCACAGATGAGCACATCGCTGCCCATAAATAGCAGATTTTGCTTGCCTCGTTAGTTATATCACCTCAGCCAACTTACTAATGTCTCTCAGCCTCAGTAATAATTTGTGTGTGACTTAACCCACACTTTTAGTAGGAATAAAATGACATAATATATGGGAATGTCCTTTATAAACCAAAAACACTGAACGAATGTAAGGGAATATGGATCTCAGGAATAATTCCCTTGGTAAAATGAAAGCCATTACCTTGACAATTTCAAGTGCACAGTTGATTGGGTAGGGTCTTTGCTCTGACTTCATATATTCGCCTAGCTCTGGGTCTGTCTTCAGGAATAATACACAGACTCAAAATTGCAAGACCCATACGACAGAATTAAAAAGCCAGGTTATCATTTCATGGACACTTCCTGATGATGTGACTTTTAAAAAATGATAAAACATAAAATGCACATGTAATAAAAATGCCTAGATGCAGCCACTTTACCATTTTACTTCTTCATGAGATGTTGGAAGGGAAGCAATTTTGCTGAGATGCTATCAGTTGAAACTATCCTTTCCTCAATTTAGTGCTTATCTGTGCCAAATCCTGATCCAAGCAGAAATTACAGAGATGAGTAAAACATAGTCTTTGCCTTAGGGCCACTTTTTTCCCCCCAAGCCCCAGAATGACATTCCCCAGGTGGTCTATATGAATGATGTCCCCTAGAGGGTATGCAGTGGATAGCCCAGAATCCCACACCAATGCCTCAAAAAAACAGAAATTATGAGAAAAATAAAAAAATTAATCAACAAGGATACAAATAAGGTTGTGAGAAAAACCTAGAATAACCACTAGGAATCAGAGAAGCACCCACAATTAATATCCTATTCATCGGAGTAGTAAAAGTCTTAAAACCTAAAAATACCAAGTGTTGGATAGGATATAAAGATAATGGCTTCTCATTCTCATAAATTGGTACACACTATGTATTAGAGAACCAATTTTGAAATAGCTAAGAAAATTGATCCTTTCACTGTGATCCAGAAATACTAACTTGGGCTAGAAATCCCTGAGTATCTTGTTGGCATGTATGATAGAGATGAGGCTTTTGGTGGTGAGTGCTAAGGGAGGCTCAGAGGCAGGGAGCATGTAAGAGCCTTACAGGGTCTGAGAAAGCAGATAGAGAGGGAAGCACCTGACTGAGGCATTGCCAGGAATCTGCCAGGTGGGCAAAAAAAGAAAGACATTCCCAGTGGAGAGCCATGTGGGAAAAGATAAGAGATTTACACAGTGCAGTGAATGAAATGCGAGAGTTATGCTAAGTGACCCAGAATACTAAAAGCAAAAATGGAAAAGAAAATGTAATAAAGATGAGACATATGCAAAGATTCAAATTTCAATTAAGGAATTTGGGTAGGTGCTTCATGATCTACAAAGATTAAATAACTTTTTTTTCTGAGAATTGATGGGAAGATATGATACAAGCTCTAGAGTTCAAGAAAATTTTACACTAGTCATCTTTTGATACCAGACATCTTTAGTGATTTTTTTTCATAATGTCCAGTATTCACTCCCCCTTCTAATAAGAGCACTACAGTTTGTTTCAGAGAAATATCCTACATTACTCTCTGTAGGTATGGTTTGGATGGCCTGTCCTGCCACCCAGCAGGATAGGAACGTTGGTGTATAAATATTTACAATTTTTTGGAACATCAATATATTCCATATTCTTGGCAGAGCTGTAATAATCGTGATGAATATTATTATAGAAGATAGAGGGAAAATAGCCAAGACTTCCTTAGACATGCATATCTATTTTTCCATCTCCATTCCATCCCTTGGAAGATTGGTGTGTATGGTGGATTCTTCTTATATTATGATTCTTGGTCTTTCTCCTGAAGAAAGATATTTAATCCATTGGTAAACCCTGTCAACTCTACCACCTTCAAAATTCATCCCGAATCAGACCATTTCTCTCCCTCTTCTACTGTAGTCCAAACCACAATCATCTCCTATCAAGACGAGCAGAATAATCTCCCAAATGATCCCCTGCTCCCAGTCCTGGGCCCTATAGTCTATTCTCCAAATAGTAAAAAGTCTGGTCTTTTGAAAATGTAAGTTAGATAATTCTCCTGTCTTTACTCTTCACAATCCTCCAGAATTTCCAACGACTTTAAAATAAAATCTGACACTAGCTATCTTCCCATCCTCGTCACTTACCACTGTGCTCCTAAATCATACTGCTCCAACCTCTGGTCTCCTGGCCAGTCCTGTGATACAACAAACAAGCATCTTCAATTTATTGTTTTGCTCCCAGTTTTTCTTTTCTCCTAGAAGAATCACATATCAGAAAAATCTTGTCTAATCATTTTCTATGAAAAAGTGCCCTAAAACTCTCTATTCCCTTGCCCTGCTTCATTTTTCCTAACATGACAAGAATGGAAGATGTTATATTGCATATTTACTCATGTGTTAGTGTATTGCCTGCCTGTCCCTCTGATTAAATACTCATGAAAGCAGGAGATTTATGTATGTATATCTTTATATACTCGCTCACCACTATGTCACAGATGTCTAGGACCATAGTGCCCATCCCGTAGTAGAACTCAAGTAGTTATTAGTAAGCAAATTGATTAAACAAGTGGATAGTGACTATAAGGCAGAGCATATGAACCAAGTTGAACCAATGAGACTTCATTCTTGTTTTACTCTTTATTATAATTGTGAGAAGGAACAAAAAATCTCTCTTTTTTCTAGAATTTACTAGATGAAGAAAGAAAAACCTAGGGCCA